>NW_020271344.1:2045622-2317975 GCF_002803265.2 Melanaphis sacchari
AAGAAGAAGGCAGAGCTGATCCGTAAGATCCGTATGAAGAAGAAGGTAGAGCGGATCCGTAAGATCCATATGAAGAAGAAGGCAGAGCTGATCCGTAAGATCCGTATGAAGAAGAAGGCAAAGCTGATCCGTAAGAACCGTACGAGGAAGCAGACAGTGCTGGTCCGTAAGATCCGTACGAGGAGATACCAGATCCGTATGAAGACAAAGCGGCGGATCCGTAGCTGCTAGCGTCGTAGGCGGTAGATCCTAGACCGTATCCTCCGTATGCAGGTGCTGGGGCGGCAATAGCAATAGCTGGTTGAGGTGCTTGAACAACGACCGGTGTGGCAACCGGAACAGGAACGCGCCTGACGACTGGGACTGGTACTGGGCTGGAAACTGGTACTGGTACGTTCTGGACGACTGGGACTGGGTAGGGAGAAGGCACTGCTTGTGGCACTGGTCTGTCAACTGCGTATGGAACAGGCCTCTCGACTGGTACTGGGTATGGAGCGGCAACTCTTACTGGGTATGGTCTTTCTACTGGGTAAGGGACGGGGTGTGGCACTGGGATGGCAACGTTCCTTTGTACGGGGACTGGGTACGGAGCGGAAACGTGTTGGGCATGACGGTTGATGATGTGTATATCTTTGGAGATTGGGATCAATGGGCCGACAGTCGGTGCTGGGGCGGCAGAGTATGTAGATGGAGCGGCAACAATAGCTGCTCCACTGTATGCAGGTGCAGAGGCGACTGCGACTCCACTATATGCGGCGGGTGCAGAGGCGACTGCGACTCCACTGTATGCGGCGGGTGCAGAGGCGATTGCGACTCCACCGTAAGCTGGAGCATACGACGATCCATAAGCTGATCCACCGAGAGCGGAGTAACCGGAAGCCAATCCGGACGATAAGCCAATACTGGAGCCCAATCCCAGACCGGAACCATAGCTCAAACCGGTGTCGAAACCGTGTTCAGCGGTGATACCACGTTTTTCTGATTTGTGTGTCTTGCTGTCTGCGCTGTCGGCCCTGACGAGGGCTACGACCACAAAAGCGACTACTAAAGCTGATGTCTGCGAAAAATATAAAAAAATAACTTTTAGTAGAGCTTTTAAGTTTTGACAACTATAGCATAGGACTCCTCCGCTAGCATATAGTCAGAGGTCATCAAGCCTTAGTATACGAGTACATTATTGTATACTTATACTACGAGCTGATTATATATTATACAATATGATATAGTTATAAATATCGGTATGAGTGTATGATTTTATAGCTATATGATATCGTTTGTTTTTCATTATCCGAATACTTACGAATTTCATGTTGACTGTTCTGCGTTGTCCGGTTGAATGATGATCTTTTGAAAACCGAATTGGCTATATATAGGTAAAGTCGTACCAGATGGATAACACGAGCATGTAACAATTACAATATACGGGTGGTAGGGTACGCTGCGTTTGCGGTGTATAGGAAAAAAAATATCGCGAAAATAACCAGTTTTAAAGTGTCACTAGGCGTAATAACTACTAAACTGCTTCCTCTATAGGTACCACCGGTATGTTGTGTCATCGCCGACGACAAAAAAATAAAAATAAATGTTGAACTATAAAGCGGTACTCTCATAAAGCGAATCATCTCGATAGGGGGCGATCATGTAACGTCGGCGATACAATATTATAGCTACATTACTCGTATTGTTCGCGAAACTACACCTAAAGTATTTACGCGATGCAGACGCGTTACGTAAGTACATTAAATATCGCGTGTGTCTTACTCGACGAATGATAAATTATTAATAATTATTATCAAAATATTATTGTAGTCTTGTAAATTCGTGATTTTGACAGTTTTGCATGGTTTTTCTATAGTACATGATATTTTTTCGTTTCATGGGAAAACAATGAACGATAATTAGAAGATATTTTTATTTTTTTATTTTATATTTTTTTGTTATTGTGTTATAATTTATAATAATAATATTATTATTCATCGGTTGCAACACGAAATTATAACACTTTAACATTATAACGAAAATCTATCAAGATTAGATACAAAAAAAAAGTTGTATCCATCTCAAAAACATTATTGTATGTTAAAATAATTTTAAAATACATTCGTAATAGTTTTTACTTTTATCGTACATCATATAATAAAATATATTTTTTCACATTGTAATTGATTTGCAATAGTTGAAATAGGACTGGCAATAACAATTTAAATTATTTAAAAAATTATTAGAAAATATTTTATTATTTTTATTTATCATTATATTACACAAAGTTTATAAATGAAGTGAAGTGAAAGAGAACATCCATTTTCAAAATTCTAGAGGGAAATGATTTTGTATTTAACTAATAAATTACAAAACCAATTTCATTTTAAACGCCTTAGAAGTGTTAAGTGGATTTTAATGATAATCAAAACAAATTTAAGAATATAATAAACATTTTAAACTAAAACATAATTTTTTTAGCACATAGTTCATTATTCTTTATTTTGCTTTTCTTTTCTTTTTTATTTCTTTTTTCTAGTCGTTTTACACACAAATAATAACATGGCTTTAACCTATGTCAATATGATACATTATAATATAAATGCGGGGATAGTGAAACTAGATGAATATAATAAAGTATAAAAACTATAGTCTCCTTAAAGATTACTTGTAATTCAGCATTTTATTTTTATTATATTAGTAAATAATATTATGATTAATGTATTTTGTAAAAATCTACTTTTAACTATATAGGCATATATTTTGATTAATTATAATCCAAACTCACGATTTTAACTACTTTAATTATACATATTCAATGAGATGACAATAAAATATACCTAAATAGTTATTAATTTAAAAATCATAAAATCTATAATTAAATGAATAAATATAATACATATACGGGTATACAATATGCCTGTTACATATAAATAAATAATAAACCACTATTATTATGGCAAATAATTATAATTTTTGTGTTAATACATTATATACTATATATAAGTACTATAATTTATAAATGTATTTTTTTTTTTTTTTGATTCTGATCAATATTGAGTTTAATTTTTTATAAAATTTCAAAAACTCCAAATATTTTGTTAAGATTGTAGTATTATAGGTATACGTTTCATAGACGAATTCAATGTTATACTATTGTTTACGCTTAGCTACTCGTTTTAACACATATTTATTTTAACCTGAACTATTTCGATCAAACAATCTCATTACCGAATCAACATCAGTATTCATTAGCAATGACCTTTGCGCTTCACACTAAGGTTATCTTTACGCGTAAAATATCTATATTATAGCTCTCGAAGCACTAGATTTTGGATATTCGCAATTAATTATGCATGAAATACCTGTGTGTTAAACATGAACAATAAACGTTAGTATGAGTGAATATAAATTTCAAAAATTTGAAATGTTTCATAAAATTGTCACTTAAACGTATAGAATTAATTTAATAGTGTTAACTAATAAAAGAGAAAAAATTTCTAACACTTCTAATGGTTAAATTTGAATTTCATAGAAATATTTTTACTATTTTTGATAAATTTATATGAGATAATATATTAAACGTTATAAACTTAATATAGGTAGAATTAAAAAAATTATAAATTTATACATTTGTTGAAACTTTTTAAAATTAAAATGTAGCACAAGATCATCATACTCGTAAGTTTGTTTTTGAAAAGAAAAAAAAGAAAATAACATAGTGCCATGTATATTTTTTATGAATATTGAAATTCAAATGTTTATGAATAGTAACAATTTATTTTTAATGTAATTGTTTTAAAAATTCTTAGATCTATATACAAAATAAACTGAAAAGATAACATTTGAATCATTAATGGTTAATAAAATTATATAAAACAAACATGAAGAAAACATCCACCGTATCCTTAAAATACACAATTCTAATACATAGGTAACAATTTTTGTTATTTAAATCAAAATCGAGTATTTGTTTGGTTATAAATAGGGTTGTCATAGTTTTAAGAATAATATATAAAATATGTATCATGACTTTATATAATTTTCTGTATTATATATTATATTTCTCCATAAACAAGTTATTCTAAATAAATGTAAAAATTTAATAACAGTTATTATATATTATAAAGTATACAATATTTAACTGATAGTTAAGAGACAGTATGGCAATAGGTATGGTTAAGGTTTTTATACTAAAATATTAATTATAATATAATAATCATAATAATAATAATAAATACTAGAACGATTTTGACAAAAAAAAAAAAAGAAAAAAATTTGAGAATATTTTAACAGAAACAAAGTGGAAACGATTGGTAGATAAATTATTAATTATAATGTATAGACATTATTATTCGGTTAATATCTATATGATAAATATTATGTGAATACACAGTTTTTGACCAATTGATTACAAATTTCACACAATATATTATATATTCACAATTGTATGACTTTTCATCGAATCAAAATTTGAATATAGGTACATGTACTAAATGGGTATACAGTATACCCATTACAGTGACTTACTCAATAAGAATAAGTATACTCTACAGCAGAACGACCTTTTTTTTGTTATTGTGTACCACAAATTTCTAAATTTTTTCTTAAATGTATTTTCATTAATACGTGTAAACATTTTCGTAATTAATTATTAATTAATAAGCAATAAATACATTACGAAACTGGTATTTGAATCTGTATTAAATTTCCTTATTTTTTCTATAATTTATAAAACAAGTTGAATTGTTGAAGAGTTACTTTTTTTATTTATTCACATTTGGGTTTACTCCATTAAAATTTACAATCTTCAACATACTTTCATTTTCCAAATATATGGTTTTTAATTTTCACATCAATTTACTTTAATACATTATATTGTATTACTTTACATAATATTATATATTATATTATTCAAATTTGGTTATTACAAATTAAATTTTGATTTCTTTTTTCATTATAAATAGTTTTAGATTTAGTTTCAAATTATTATACTAAAACAATATATTATAATTATTAAATTGTATTAAATTAAAATAACAAAAGACATCATAAGATTTAATAAAATGTTTAACTTTTATATAATTATATAAATTATATATATATATTTATTTATTTATAACTTAATTCAAATAGTTTCCTAACAATAATACAAGCTTACTCAAGTTTTGTGAAATATTATAAAATTTTATTATTTATGTATATTATAGTGAAATAATTACATAAATATATCAGTTACATAGTAAATTATAATATAGATGAATTAGTTTATAAATTATTATGTGGTTGTATTTAAGTTGTATTATCTATTAATACTTAAATGAGGAAAGAATTAAAGCCGCCAATCTTTGAGTAGAGTATATAAACATAATATTTTATAAAAAAAACTTATTAATATATAATACAAAATATTTTGTTTAAGGCAACTAAATTAAATAAACTATGAAACATTTAGAACAATTTATCTAAACCAATTAAAAAAAATGTATTTAAAGATTCTTAAGTTGATAGATTTTTATACTTTATAATATGCCTAGATAATACTAAACAAATCCTTAAAATTTAAAAAGTAAAAACAAAATATAAATACATTATTTATTTCATACATTAGTTATAATACATTATTTCAATAATTTTATTGAATTTTTAAATTGCAAACAAAATCGTGAGCAAATTTTTAGGTTATCCTATCACTCTGTTGCACGTTGTCATTATTTTTTAAAGAAAAAATATGCTTATCGTTCAAAAAAAACTCAACTCGCAAGTGAATCACACTTATTTTAAGTTTGATAATTTTCGATCGCAAGAAATTGAAATCTTTTCAACGAATACGGTATGTTAAATTTACGTATAATATTAAAGATTAAAATCTTTAAAATATATTAACAGTACATAACGCATAAACGAAAACATATTGTGGTATAAGACGATGCCTATAATAAAACATAACATTATAACTTTAAACATCTTAGACAGCTCCTGCATAACTACACAAGTATTTTTTTCTTTTCTAGAGAAATCATTAAGTGAATTGTATGATGATATAACATATATTGTTGTGATATTGCAAGCGGATGGACTGTAACTCGTTGACATTTGATCGGACATAAACTATTAACAAAATACCCGGTAGGAACCTATATTGCGCGCGTGCGCTGATATATTATAATTTTAAATGTCACAGTATTCACGGTAATACCACATGAAACCCACACAGGTAGCTAACATACTTACATCCGAGTATTCGACTGCAGATTATTTTTATTATTATTGATATAGGTATATATACTTATAGAATGTATCATTCCTCGGTATACTTCATTCGTCTAGCACAAAACGCTATGTTAGGTATATGGCCGAAATAAATTTCCATACTTAAGTCTATTACAGTTACCGGTTTGTGATGACCATCCATTTTTTCTTTACCTGCACCGTCCACCGTCTTATATAATATTGCATAACGAGCGCACGTCTACCGCTATAGGGCCAGTTTTGATTATCTATTTCGATATTCAAATCGAATGTAGGTGTACATGTTTTTGCAGATCGTTAAAAAAAACTACAAATGTTCGGGTGTGTAAAATTTTCAGAAAAACACAGTTTTATCGATGAGCTCCGCTTGGGAGCGCTTTATTGATTCTTTGAAATCTAAAACTTCAGTACAGACTAATACACCACCATAATATTATGTAGAAAACTAGCTGTGTACTTATCCAGTTCGGATTCTTTTATTATATATAAATATATAATAAATAACCAATATAGGTACCACAGTAGTACAGTACACTGTAAGTACGAGTATAAAATAGTTAACTTAAGCAAAATCAGTAAAACTTTTTCTACCCAGGTACTAAAATATTAATATTATAACTAATTGCAGAGGATCGATGCCCTGCAAGGGTTAAGGTATATTCTTATGAAAATATCATTAACAATTCAGCAAATCTCAATTGAAGGTTTTTGAAAACCAAATTTCAATTTTGTCTGTTATCCGTGTATAATATCGTGAAATATTATAACATGAGGCATTTTATTACTCATTAATAGTTGTGTGTAAGCGTAGAACTACTGTATAAATAACCAATTATATAGTATAGTGCTGTAATTATGTCGTACTTATATGTTCTATGCTTGTAAAAATCTGTTTTTATATTTTGATATTTATCAATCGGTATTTATCAGATTAGGTAAGTACACGTGTATACACAATTTCTACAACATGTTTCATATAATTTTCACACAAATAAAAAATAACGTTTCACGCGTACGCTACAATATACATAAAATAATATGTAAATGTACATCTATTGAACGCGAACATAGGACAGTGAACGCTCATATAATCCACATATATTACACATATTTATAAATAGGTAATGTACTAATGTACTAAAATATGCAAAAACGTTGGATTCGAGAAAGTTTGACAGGTGAATATTAAAATGTGTAGAATAATACAATATGTGACATTAAAACGCAGCGATGTTACACAACTTTTTTAAATATGTATAACATTATAACTATACGAGATGATATTATCATTTATCGTTAACGTACACATTATAATATAATTTATAGGCTTATATAAATACTGTGCGTTTTTTTTTTTAGATATGGCGATGACGCTGAAATGCAATACACGGAGCTAATAAAATATATAATGGCATATAAACCACTAAACATAATATATAAATATAATACATATTTTTGGTCCGCGTATGCACACAAATTATCGAAATATAATTATATCGTAACAAGTGGTTTGAGTTGGCGGCGAACAGTTGCATAATAATTTATCATATACGAGTATAATACGACTATCTTGCCTAAACAGTAAAAACCGTTCGTATTATTATAATTTATAAATTATAATATACGCGGTGTTCATACACACACAATTGTTTTTATTTAATAATAAATACCTACTTAAAATTGTATTTTCAAAATGTTGACATTTTTTTCACTATTCAAGGAGCGTTATGTGATGACACAAAATTCTTTTTTTCAAATAAGATTCTTTTTTTTTACTGTACGTTATTTAGTGATTAATTTTTATAAACCTTTTAATTTATCTTTTACCTGATACAAAACTTGAACTAGTAATTTTTTAGTTATTTATACATTTATATTATATATAATAGTTAACCAGACAAGTTTCGCAAACGCATTCGCTCGGGGGCCTCTCGATGCGATGACCATAAGACTATAGGCCAGACAGCTTGGGCGGCGGTGCGGACAAAAAGACGGTGCAAACCGAAGCAGCGCGTAGCTAACGAAGATTTTACGACGCTGTGGAATCGGTGACCACCCGAGGTCGAATACGGATTTCCTCGTGGCGGAAAAGAAATAAATAAATCGCGCCACAATCGGATGTACTCTTCCGGGGTTTCGCCACTGGCGTCTAGTACTCTAGTAGTTGACCGCATCCACCATCGGATAGCAGTCTGAGTGGCGGAGTCACACACCGTCAGACCCCGTGAAGCGTCTAGTTTTTGAGGGCTTAACGCCGCTGACGTTCGTCATCGCTCCACGTCACCAAAGCAACCGGGCGCCTGTCCGGCCGCCAGAGTGGTCAGTCGTCAGGAAGTTTCCAGAGATCATTCACACGGGCGACATACCGCCGAGCGCATCGTCCGTGACCACTGACCCGTCTCGTTTTTTAAAATTTAAGACCTGTGAAGATAATAGTAACATATTAGATATATACGGTAAATGTACACTATGTTAGAAAAAGTACTGTATACAGTGTATGACTGAAATATATACTAAATCTTTTAAAATCGGTTTGATAAAAACTATGTGCTTTCGTACGTTGGCCATTCCTGCTCAATTGCTTGGTAGTAACGTAAATATTAAATAAGATCATGATGACATTGTTATTTTTGTTTGTTTTATTAACAAGGTTTTGTAATTTCGAAAAATTATCGACGATTTTTATTCCTTAATCTAATACGACGTATAGGTCGCAAATATTTTGAACATTCTGTAATCATCTTTTTTTTATCTCTTTATTTAAAAATTCATCTAATATACACAACCGTAGAATTAAATTTAATAATTCACGTTAACGGAGATCTATCAATTCACTACATTATGATAGTAATTTTAAATCAACCACCCACATCGACCGTTCCGCTTTGGGTCGCCAAACTTTTTACACTACCAATTACTGGTTTTTTATTATACAGATAAATAATAATATGTGTAAAATAGTTGGAGAATAGTTGCAGACCGTAATCACACATCCTTCCGTTGGTCCGTGTAATTTACGTAAGTGTCTCAACGCACTGAGGTTTGCCTGCAACCAAGTACTTATAAAATACTATACTATATTCAATAATTGTACTTCTGTTTGAAGCTATATTATCTCACGTACGATATTTATCATCGTAATATAATATTATAATTTGTGTTTACAAATTTCATTCGATTGTTTTTGTCAAACACAAATTTTTATATAACTGCTCCGATACTATTGCAGTGAATATAATTTATTTCATGACACATATATTATATTATGTGTACGTAGGTTTGAATTTGTTCATCTACGTAGATCAGATCAGGCGTCTGCGGTGGTTTAAGATAATATGCTAATAATATAAATTTAAAACGTTTACGCGTATATGCTCGAAATTATACAAGAAAACTAATAAAAACGATTTCGCGGATGAGTGAAAAATTACAGTGAAAGCGAATTCCGATTAATTCGTATCAACGGCGATGCCAAGATAATAAAATAATAAATATATATTTATTATTTTTTGTCTCAGAAATAATCGTATATATTTTTTATCTATTTTATAATATTAATACGATCATTGATAATTTTATATTATAATTTATCTGTGTCTTACTAAGATAAAAAATAATTCATTTTGTATTAAATGTTGTGAAAATAATTTTTTGTACGCTATAGAAATTCGCGGCCAGCGTCAAGTGGATTATATACATAAATAACAATTACGGACGTCGAAGATGTTCGACGGTCTCCGGTCCTGGAGCCGGTTTGGTTGATCGTATAATAAAGCACCGGTCGAGAACTCGGCGCTTTCACATAATTCTATAATACCCGACGAGGTTCTCGTCGTATAGTATCCGCGAACGAGGTGCAAGAATTACTCTTAAAGCATCCGATGAGTTTTCCATAATCATCTTCAGCCATTTATTTACACGTTACTTCGTCATAAATGCGAAGTTTACGCGCCGTTGAGGATTTCCTAGGTCAATAAGTTTGTAATGGCATTCTCCATTGGTGTGACGAGATGCGTATATACATATAGCTTATAGGCTTACTTGAAAATCCGAAAGTTTACAACCCCCCCCCCTTCTCCGCTCGTCATCTTTAACTACCAATATCGTTACTTAACGTAATGAAAGCATGCGATCGTTAGGTAGGTTTTCACGCAATCAAACACGTGCCCACCGAATGGAGTCTACAAAACAACTGGATCTACCAAACAACACAGTAATAATAAATATACAGACGCATAAAATCGTTAGGAAGAATTCCTGCATTTTGTGTCTAACGGAACTATACACAACAACCGATGTCCGATACCGAAGGAATGGTGTCTCTGCAGCACTAACTGTTACTTATCTAGGCAATGACATAGGATTTTATTGATATTTTAAGTTTAAGCTGAGTTATAGCCATATAAGATATTGAAACTTTAAAATGCTCATAATAGTCATAACTCACTTTAAAATTATAATATTAACAAAAGCGTAGGTATGTCATTGCCTACATAAAATTCTTACATTTAAGTTTGATAATAGGTAAATTTACTCAAATGTTAAAGCTAACAACATAAAATGGATTTTTCTGAACGAAAATTTGCTATGTTGTATGTATGTAAGACAGATATAAATGATATAATACATGCGGGTCTCTTAATGGGATAATAAGAAAACGACCAATAAGTATATTTTTATGCCTCTATAAAAAAATAATCTATTTTACCTATTTTTTACCAAAAAACCCAAGCGGCCTCCGTGGCGCAATGGCTAGCGCGTTCGGCTGTTAACCGAAAGGTTGGTGGTTCGAGCCCACCCGGGGGCGATTAAATTTTGCACACGTTTTTAAAAATATTACCGATTAAAGTAGTACCTAATAAGAATAATCTATACTATACACAATAGGAAAAAAGAGAAGTGAAAAGGAAGAAGAGTTTTATTAGATTGTTCAATTTTTGTAAAAATAAATATATGATAATATTAAAGATTATAAGTACCATCAATCATACAAAATATATTTATAATTATTAAACATATTAAACATACAAAACTAATAAGTAATACTTTAAATATATATATATGACGGTTAATAAAGTTAGGAAATGGAATTCAACAACTATATAAGTCGATAAGACATTTATTGGTGCTATATCTTATCCATAACGTGACTATGCAATATTTAATAAAAAAAAAAAAAAACAAAAAACATATGGGTACCTATTTTATTGAGTTTGATAATTTTTTCTATGAATGCAAATAAAATTATATTGGTTAGATAATCCTTATAATACCATCATTAAGTAAAAGCAATATGGCCAGTATGTGGATGTGTTAAATGTTGATTTCAATGATAATATTAAAACATATTTTCATGTGAAAAATGATTATAAGCAGAAACAGTGACAGCTCTGTTTCTAAGAATTATTGTATATCAAAATAATTTACAGTTAGTATTTTTAAATTTATGAATATGGTTGAAATAATAATTATTATTTTCCAAAAGCATTACAATAAATATTACTTTAATGTTAAATCAACATAAAGATTAATGGTGCCTACCCAAGAACTTACTACATGTAAAGTTGATACATTAAAATCAGTCTCTGTTATAATTTAATTAGGTAATATACATAGGTATTTTAAAAATTTTCACTGTTTACCTATAGGCTATATCAAATAATAATATATTTAGGCAAAAGATAAATGTGTTGGTAATCACAAAAAGTTTCAAAACCCTACAATTAATGTTATTTGAATTACCTACTTACACTAAACTAATATTGTTATTTTTCATTTAAGCACCTCTTCCCAAAAGTGTAGCAAGTGTTGTGGGAATGGGTGTGTCGGGTGTTTAAACAAATCCTCCCACCCTTTTGACGATATAAATATATCATATGCATTATATTACTGCTCAAATTTCATGCCAAATAAAAAGAAGTTAATTTTATGCCATTTATTAGAAAAAATTTTATCCGATTTCATGTCATGTACAATTTAAGTATTTTACTTATCATGCGCTTAAGTAAAACTCTTATAAATTTCACCATATTTAAGTTATACTGCCAAACTGAAAAACTATATTTAAATGATAAAAACTTGTCTAATTTGTCAGGCATTAAATAATATTTTATACTTATATTTATAGACTGTAATAAATGCATAATAATATATTCATCAGTAGTTTGCTTCATTATTTCAGGTATTTTAAAAATTCATAGAAAATTGACTAACTTACATGTATAACCAGGAACATATATAATGTATTGGAATAAGCTTTTAAAGCATTACAAAAATATAGATAGTAAAATAGAATAAACATATTTTTAATAAAACAATTTTACAAATAAATAATATCAGACATATAGCAGGCCAATAACCACTTAAAACAGTATTTAAATAATATTTTAACTGTATAGATACTACTTAACATTAAAATTCATTATACAATGTATTTAAATTTTTTTCTTTAATATATATACAAAAAAAGAAAACAAAGAATAATAAATTGAATAATTTCATACCTATTTTTAAAACTCAATAATGAAAATAACAAATAATTTATGGATTATACAAAATACAAACTTAACTAGATATAATTGTATTCAAATAAATAAATATAAGAGAATAAACAAACATTTAGTAGATGTATATTAAGCATTGATACTTCATTATCGAACTTGTTGACTGAGCCGTTGTAAAAATTCATAGTAAGATAATGAAGATTCAAATTTATCTTCAATAAGTCGACTGTAAAAACGTAATTTATGTGGTCCATTGTCTCTATAATATATATAAAAAAAAACTTTAATGGTGATCAAAAAATATTTCTGTTAGTAAGATTGAAATCTAGATTTTTTTCCTTCAAGATATTCACCACAAAATTTGATATTATTAATTATTAGTTTTTATTAATTAAATTATGCACACATAGATACAATGATGTAGAATACTATAAGAATAAACAATTTAAAACTGATAATTAACTATTTTGACCAGAAAAACATCTAACAAGGATATGTCCATGAATCAATTGAGGTGATAGAAAATATTTCAAATCTTATTTAAAAGAAAAATATAAATATAGTTAATTCTTGTTATGTCTAACATTGCTATCTAAAAGTTTTTGTTATCTCGATCTACATTGAAAACCCCTTTGAAACTACGATTACACTCAATAGCATATTACTTTCAATAACTGGAATAAAATTAATCACATTTTATTATCTCAAGAACACAAATATTATTTTTATCATGATAAAAACATGAACAAATCACAACACTTTATCAGAAACCATAAAAAATCCCAGTGACAGAAAATTGAATGTTATAATAATATTATTATTATTATTATTATATGAAATTCAATAAAAAAAAAAAAAACTCTCGTCTCAATTTGTTTTGTGTTTTCCTTGAAATTTGACATAAGAAGAATCTACTGTACAAATTTTTCAGTTTTAATAAAATATAAATAGGGAAAACAAATAAACAATTTATTATGGTTATTTAATATTATTGTTTAATAATATCAATGCTTATTTTTTTCCATAATAAAACAGTATAACCTCTATAATAAATATGTAGCTATAGGAATAATTCATTCTACATAAAATATTAGTGCACATTAATATATATTGTTCTGTAACCAAAATAAAAAGAATTCCTAATGTTCTGCACTTAATTAGAACGGAACATCAAATATAATTATGTAATATCTTAACACTTTTTCAATCCTAGTTGTTAATTAAAAAATATTTACAAAATAATAACTTACTTTATAATTTCTATTGGTAATGGATATGGTTTAAAATGTTGAAGATATGAAATAAAACTACGTAACAAATATGAAGGTTTAGAGTCCACTTCAGCGAGTGTAGTCTGTGAAATAAATAAATAAAATATAAATATTGTACAGAATTAGACATAAATATATTTTATTTAACAATTCTACTTATTTAGTAATTACTATTTAGTTTTCTATGCATAATGCAATTAAATAATTTTAATACTTTTATCTCAATATATCTTAATAAGGAGGTAAATATTAAACGACTTATACTTTTTACCCTTCAGCAAAGAAAAACAAAATTTTATTATTTATACTGTTTTCAAAATGTTTTGTTAATTGAGTTAATACTAATTTATATATCAATATCACATAGTGCAATTAAACTGCATACCTAATAATACTAATAATATAATTTGAATATGATAAAATAATAGTAAAAAAAGGTAAACACTATTAATTCTTATTTTTATTGTATAATGTATTAGTTACTTTAAAAAATAAAATTTGTTAAAATATTGTGAATAACTTACAATTAGTTCTGGCATTGAATTAGCATTTACATAACCAAATAACTGCTGTATAAGTTTATCTGAACACCTATGTCCAATAAATATTGTTAATGTTTCACTGTCGTCCATTAAATAGACACCATTGGATTCAACACGTTCTGCAGACAATTGTATGACTGGTGGAAGAGGAATTTCTGTCAACTTTTCATAATTTATTTTTGGCTAAAAACAATAAAAGATAATATTAATAATACACTTTATTACTTTTACTTAACTATATAATAAAAATATATTTTGATTTAAATCAATTTTTACCTGTTCTTCTAAAGCATAGACAGGATATAAATCTGGATATATGTATTGAATAAGATTGTTTAATGGTAAACTTTTCATTTGACACATACTAAACATTCTTTCATCAAGTCGAGTAGGTTGATTAGTTCTAAATGCAGCCTAAGAATAAAAAAAAATATTAACACTATATTATATAACTAATAAATGTTTTCAATAGTAAAAATACATAAAACAATCTAACCTCAATAACTCAAATCTCATCTCATTAACTCTAAAAATGTTTACATTTCAAAAGTTTCTTGCCCTTTGAATATGCGCAGAGGATTCAAGCCCCCCCCCACCCCCATTGACCGTATAAAAATGTGTTATTTAATTTGGTGTATGTTAAAAAAGTTAATTTTAATTTTAACTGAAGTAATTGAACAAAGAAACAATGCAGTTAATGAAAAAAATAAATACTCATTGTAATTTATAAATATACTTTTATTTACCAGTAGATAGATATCTAAATATGAATACCTATTTATAATCTGCCCCTTTCGTTTAAGTAGGTTGAATCCGCGACTACCTTTGAAGTGATATTAATAAGTTATTTATAAGAAAATAAATACGAGTTAAAATATATAGTCAAATTAATTTGTATTCTCCTTGAGATTTGAGTTATTAAAACTAGACTGTTCTAATATATATTAAATGAACCATTTTTTAAACCATTAAATGAATAAACTTACATGTTTTAATGTAGCTAGAATATACAATGGGAATACTTTTAATGACAGTGGTGACAACATTGTTCCAGGACCAGTATACGATGAGCAACCAAGTTTGTATGCAGACAAAGAATCTGAGATGGCATTGAAAAATGCTTCACGTGCATCAGATAATGATTTTTCTGTACTTCGGTCAACAGCTTAACAAAACACAGTTTATAAGTATAATAACATTTAAATTGATAGATGTTATTTTTTCTTTCTTGATTTCCTTACCCATTTTAGCTATCAAACATGTTATTGCTTGTTGATCAGCATTATGAAAAACATCATCTAAATTTTCAGTAACTGGTATGCATAGTGTATGAACACGAATACGACGTTCCGCTGTAACATAAAAACTTTTATAAAATAAAAAAGTTAAATTAATTTAGATAGATTAAATTTTACCATTGCTAGAAGTATAAAGTAATGCTGCCTGGAAACAAACAACAGAAACACCATCCAAACTATCTTCAATAGATAACTGCATACCATACGCATTGTCAGGATTAACATTGGGTAACATGAGTAAATCAGAAGAGCGAACAAAGAAATTTCCATGGAAAGAGTGTATAGCCACACCTCGTGTACAGCGTAGTCTCAAAAGAGCTTCAAAACCAATTTTACGAGATAGATATCGATCAAAACAATTTATAAAGCGTGTCACTGTAGTTGGAGATTTAACATTAAATTGAGGGAAATTATGTATGCATCCAGATGAGTATTTTGATATTCCAGCTAAAAATAATAAAATTCAAATAATTAAAAAAATATATTAATTGAATGTTGTATTTACTTACAAATAGTGGCAATATCTAAATATTGTGACGATACGAAAAACATATCAACAGCAATCTGTTCACCGCTACATTCAAGTGCTAGTTTTTTATAGAAGTCAGTAGATGGAGCCATATGTTGAACACGATCACCAGTGTGGGGGTTTCCATCGTCTCTTGGTTCTAAACTACCAGGCCCACAATTTGGTAAACTAGCTTGGAACACTGTAACACGACCTCCGCGTGGAGCTAATATTTTAAAAGCTGCCTGAAGTGCAGCTCCTAAGGCACAACCGGTATTATAAGACTCTTTATAATTATTTGGTAAACTAGTTAGCAAATCTTTTATAGCCATTTTATTTTCTTCCAAATTCACCATAAGACCATCAGGTAATGGTAAAAATATATCTAAAAATAAATAATACAAATAGTTCAAAAAATCTAAATTCTAGGAAAAGATTTATTTTATTGCTTACCAGATATATCACTAACAATAAGTTGTTTTGGCTGTCCTCCATCACTATTTGCTATTTGATAAAAATGAACAGACGAATCATACGTGATGAAACCTATGTTAGTTCGGGAATCACCAGGTATGTCATCTGCCATAATTTTATTCAAAATTCGATCACAAACTATTTCTAAATATCCAGTTAAAGTTGCAGTTCGTGATACGTCTAAAAGGAATAGATATAAAGCTGGTTGTGGAGGTCTAACCTAAAGTAATAGATAGAATGATATATTAATATATTGAAGTATTACGTATTATTAAGTACATTACTCACCATATAATCTTGTGAAGCTATGTATTCAATAGTGGCATTTTGTATTTCTGGCCTTCTCGAAGGATCACCAAGTGTTTTAGTATACGGATCAATTTGAAACTCCCCAGGTACTACAAATAATAGATTTATTCATTTATATTTTAATGGGTATTACCTTTTTACATTTAAGTTACAACATACATTTTTATTTAATTACATAACAACATTTAAAATACAAAAAAATATAGAATGATAACTAAAAATACTTAAAGGAAAAATAAAAAGTGGATTTGCATTGGCATTTCAGATTAGATATAATATACTAAATAGTAAATTTACTTAAATCTATTATATTAAATATTAACATTTTACTTACATTCATTAACTCTATAACATAAATTACATTTCCAATGGGCATTATCGATAAATTGAACAAATGGATTTATATATGAACGACAGTTTCGACATCTTGTAATAGTTTCACATTGTATCACAGTTAAACGCTGAAAATAAATCAATTGAAAAAGAATACAATTAATTTTAGATAAACAAAAAGTGAAGTCTACTTACTGAAAGATCTTTATAAGGATGTATTAAAATCCCTAGTGGCAATCGACTCTTGTCTAGCAAATTCTTTGAAGCTGGAAACTTATTTAATGTACATCGGAATATACTAAATCAAATTGATATAATAGTAAATAAATTATATATAATTTAAATTTAAATTCAAAAATTCAATATCATACTCAGGAGAACAATTATCACAATTAGCATATCCTTGAGGAAGTTTAATCTCTGGGGGTTGAACTCCGTCACCTGGCAGTACATCCCTTGATTTCAACAAGTCCAAATTGTCATATCCCTTTTAAATAAATGCAATTATTGTAGCTACAATGTTTAATTTTGACTATATCATAATTTACAATTTTTGCATGCATAAGTTGATAATAGCACTTAGATATAACTACATACATATTAGCTATATTATTTATAGCTAATATATTTATTGCATATTTATGCAGCTTTTTAAAATTGTTAAAATTGAATAGTAAATCAAATTATCTGATGAATGGTGATAATAGTTAAAGAAATATAAACAGTGAATGTGATATGTACACATAAAGAAACTTACCCATGTCTTAGAAAAACCTTGTTGTACAACTGAAGAATTCAGTTCTGGTCTATACTGTTCTTGTTGTTGATTATTAAATCCTTGTTGTCTAAGAAGAGCATTTGGTTGCTGATAATTAGTTTGACTAGAAAAACCCGTGTTATTTTGTGGTGGATATCCTTTGGATGCTAACTGTAAATTGGGATTTGAAGACTGAGGCTGTTGGACATTTCCAATTCCTTCAACTTGATTGTAGTAATTATTTGAAGACAATGGATTTGGTGGCAACATATGAGTACCAAGCATTTGACTTTGTTGATTAACATTGGGAGGCATAGTAGACAAATTAGAAGATGTGTTCATCGGCATTGGGTTAGTAGTTTGACATGAAAAATTAGCTGGTGGCCACTGATTTTGGACTGGTTGAATTGAATTTGATTGATTAAAAGACTGATAACTTGAAGTCTGTTGAAGATTTTGTTTTGATAATACTTGTTGACCCGATTGTTTAGTAAACGGTTGTGAAGGATATTGATTTTTGACTGTTTGAGAAGTTGGGAAATTGCTTGGTTTAGGTTGATGACTGAATGGTTGTGATGGATATTGATTAATTGTTTGTTGGATTGGTGGAACACTCGATATAGATTGGTTAATGAGTGGTTGAGACTGATATTGACTGGATAGTTTATTAGATGAACCACCGTCTAATCTAGGTTGATTAGTAGATATTTGAGGAGTTGAAACCGGTGGAATAAAATTTGATGTTTGTTGGTTATTGGGTGCTTGTAAATTATACTGGCTTGATGTTGTTTGAAGAGGAGTGACAACATTTGATTTAGGTTGATTACTGAACAGCTGTGTTGGTAACTGGTGGTTAACAGCTGATGAAACGGTAGTTGGTGTATGTTGGTTATTAAATGGCTTGAATAAATACTGATCATTTGTTGATTGAATAGGACCAACATTTGATTTAGGTTGATTATTTAAAATTTGTGAAGGTAACTGACTTGCTGCTGAAGGAATAGGTGGAATCATATTAGATATTGTCTTGTTATTGAATGGTTGTGACGCATACTGATTAGATAATGTTTGAAAAGAAGAGGCTTCCGATTTAATTGGACCATTAAATATTTGTGGTTGAAATTGATTAGTAGCTGGTGAAGGCCATGCTGAACTCACAGGTTGATTTACAAGCGCCTTTGCTACGGTTTGATTATGTGACATAACTACTGATTTTGGTTGTTTATCAAAAATTTGAGGAGGAAATTGATTAATACCTGATGATGGTACAATAATTGGGTTTGACTGGTTACTAAACGCTTGTGTTGGATACAAATTTGATGCAGACTGAAGAGGTATAGTATTTGATGTTGATTGATTACTAAACAATGTTGGTGGCAATTGATTAGTGGCTGTTGAAGCAGTTGGAGTTGGATATGAGCTTGATGTGAATTGAGGGGGTGATACATTATTAGATACTAGTTGATTACTAAACATTGTAGATGTCAAATTAGTTGACGTTGAAACAATTGGTGTTGGATATGAACTGGATACAAACTGAGGAGGGGGTACACTATTAGATGTTTGTTGATTATTGAACATTTGTGGTGGAAATTGATTTGACACTGATGAAATTGATGTTGTAGTTTGTTGATTAATAAATTGTTTTGTTGTACATGGATTTGATGCAGATTGAAGAGGCTGTATAATATCAGGTTTTGGTTGATTACTGAATATTTGTGATGGTAATTGATTTGAAACTGATGGAATTGTTGTTGGGGTTTGTTGATTATCAAATGGTTGTGTTGTATACAAATTTGAAGCAGACTGAAGAGGCTGTATAGTATTAAGTTTTGGTTGATTATCAAACGTTTTTTGTGGTAACTGATTAGGTGCTGAAGAAACAATATTTAATGTTGGTTGATTAATAAACGGTTGTGTTGTATACGGACTTGAAGCTGATTGAAGTGGTTGTATAGTATTCAACTTTGGTTGATTGTTGAATATTTGTGTTGGTAACTGATTAGATGATGATAAAATTTCATTTGATGTTACTTTATTACTAAAATATTGTGAAGGAAATTGATTAGCTTCTAGTTGACCAACTACCTTATTATCTGGTATAATTTGATTACTTATTGACAGTGGAGAAACCTCATGGTTTATTGGTAAATCTGAATTTAATGATGCTAAATCTGTTTGTTTACTTTGTATTGATTGGAATTTGTTAACGACTTCTAAATTAGGCTCTGAACTGTTATTGTCTAGTAATGTAGTAGAAACGTTTTTAAATTCAATAGGATGTTCTTCTTTATCAAGAGATATGTCTTTTGTAAAGTAAGAAGTAGGTGTTGATTGTTCCTGAATATGAATTTTATTATCAGATATAATTTGTTGCTTATCAATAGCCATGTTGGAAAATTGATCATTGGGTATTAAAATTTCATTATTTTCTAATGACTCAAAATTCAAATTATTTGATTGAGCTGAAAAAGATTCTGAAAAATGTAAATTTTCCTTTGATGACAGATCAGAATCTAATTTTAAGCTTTCAGCTATTTCTGATTCACTTTTCTTCAACAATGGTTGCTGATTTGAAGACAACTTTATTGAGGTATTTTGTGCATTAGAAAATACTGTACAATTGTTTGATTTATCTGAAGTCGGAATATTTGAAACAATAGGTTTATCCTGTGTGTGTATATTTTGTAATAGACTACTAGATTGCAAATTAGATGACTGTTGATTAAATAAAAATGTATTATTTATATTTGATGAATCAAAATAATGGCTAACACTGTGACTTGTAGTTGGTACAGATTGTTGTACAGTCACATTTTGGTTATTAACTGATTGGGAACCAACATTTAAAGGTTTATTAGAAAATTTTATATTATCATCAATTATAGATTGTTGAGGTATAAATTGATTTTTTGTTTCTAGTTGAGAAGTCATACTCTTATGATTAAATAAATCATTAGGCTGAGTAACATAAGAAATAGATGGTAGAGACATTGATTTTACTTCATCGTGTTGATTTTCGTTTAACTGCATATTTTTGAGTTTAATTTGATCATCTGTTGTTTCTTGTTGATTTTCAAGTATGCTACTAATTGGAGATTGTGAAAGTTTAGTATCAATCTCAGATTGTACAACTTTTGTTGAGTCCTGATTTAACAAAATAGTTGGACTATTTTTAGCAATATTAGATAAATTTGATAAATTACTACCCTGATCATCAGATTTTTGATGTTGTGTATTCTGGTTATCTTGAACTTCTCCTTCAGATACAGAAAATGAACTTAAAGGAGCTGCAATGGTAGCTGAATTCGCCGAACCAAAAGACTGAGTAGATATTAATGATGAACTGTGAGCTATAAACTCTTTGCTAATTGTAGGTTGACTATTATTCAACAATTCAGATGCAGGCGGTTTTGAAGAATTGTACATTGATTGCTGGCTAATAGATTCAATAACCTGTTCATTTTGTTGATTATACAAATTAGTAGCACAAGAATTCATAGTCTGGTTTTTTAATGCATCAACACTTGAAGTTTTTATTTCATCATTTTTTAAAACTATTTTATCTTGTGTATTACTATTAATATTGTATTGTAATACAGAATCAACTGGAGGAACATTTGATTTTTGAATATCGTGTTGAATGTATTTGTTTTGTTGATTAAAATTTTCTGAGTTAAAATCATCATTATAATTTTGAATACTTGATGATACGTGATGATCTTTAAACAGTTCGGTATTGTCATAAGGAAATATTGCTTTTCTTTGTGAGTGTTGTAAAATTGAACTATTTGATGAACTAGGCTGAGTCAAAGCATTTGCTTGATTAAAATATAATTCTTTATTAATCTGAGAAGAATTTTGAGCGTTTGAAGATTTATCATCATAATAAGACGAGTAGTTATTCGTGTTACTATAAACAGAAGAAGATAAACTTTGTTTATTTTCATAGTTATATTTTGTCTGTTCAAAATTTTCTTTAGTAGCATACGATCCAAATGTTTGAGCTCTTGGCATGTTTGAACTTTGTTCATTAAAATGAGATTCAATATTTTCTTGATTTTCTAAGCCAGGTTCTATTTCATTTGGATTAATATTATCAAATAAAGGAATGTCTTCGATAATTTCATCATCTTGATTATAAGCACTATGTAAGATGGAATGTTGGTGATCATCAACACTATCATTTTTCTCAAGATTAAAATCAGCAAATTGGCTAGGTACAGGAAACTCTTGATTTGGAGTTGAAATTGTTTTTGATTCCTTCGTAACATGACACTCAGTACTTTTATTCAATATATGCCTAGGAAATATATTATTCGGATGTGTACTTTCTGAATCTTGATCTGTACTTTCAGAGTATAATGAAGAAGTATGTTGAGGTGAACTTTCAGTAGATGTTTCTTCCAAATCATACTCAATAATTTTGGGCTCAGGATAAGGTTTATTTGAAGAAAAATAATTTGTATTCATATTTTCTGCTATGGATCCTTTACTAGTATTGTATTTACCTACTGGATACAATTCTGGTACTTTTTTAGATTGCTGTGGTAACAAAGCAGTAAGATGAGGTTGAAGCTGAAAGTCTGGATTTATTGTATAGTTGTCAGCATTATTTGATTGAGTAAGACTTAAAACATTCTGAAATAAAAAATTTTTTAGATATAAATGAAACTGAACCTAAGAATAAAATATTACAATAAATAACAAAATGCCATAAGTTCATCATAAATTTATGTTTAGTTCAATCAATTTAATTTTAGCTAACTAATTTTAATTTTTAATTAACTAAGATAAATAGTTAAACATAGTTCTTTTTTAATAATTTTAAAATTAATGTAAACAGAATTTAACAACCTTATGATCAAAAAAATTATATCAAACTATTATTATAAATCAACTATTACTTTTAAAATTTAATATAAATACTTTAGGATACCTTAATAGTACATCAACTGAGAGTTTATTTAATATGCATAAAATATTAAATATATTAAACTAGCCAGGATCATAAAACCCTGAGGCTAAGAACTAGGAAAATAAATAATTCTATTCCACTATTCATAAAGATTACCTAGTAGTGATATCACTAATATTTGGATTCCAATACTATTCGGATAACCTGGATATTTTAAATAGTTTCTTACTAATTTTAAATTTAAATATTTGTTATTTAATTTATAGATTTAAGACGGTGTTTTATTTAAGTTAGTAAAATTTAAAATTTAAAAATAATAGTTTGACGTATATTTTTCACCTTTAGAAAATTTGAATAATTCATAGAGATAATATTATTACCTAATGGTTAAAATTTATTAAAATGTATTTAATAAAAAAAAAAAAAAATGCTTAATATGACATTATTCATTTATGCACTTATTTATTAAGTTAAAATCAGTTTAAATTCAAATAGATAAATCTACTCACTGAGATTGAAGACTGAGTATTTTCATAAATTCCTTTAGCATTAGTCCTAGGTGGCCCAGATGAACGTGGTGGTTGATTAGCAGAATCCATTTGATATAAATGATTATTCATCAATGGAACTTTATTAGGATTTGAATGCATTTTTTCATGAAATGGTGATTGATTTGAAGGAGAAGTGGATGGTATGCTTCCTAGAATTATAAACATTTATTTAATATAAGTTATTGCATATAAGAAAACTCACAGAACAAAATATAAATGTTTCATATATAATTGATGGTAAACTAAACAGGTACTTGTTATCTAAATCAAAAATTGTATTATGTATTCATAATTTTGATAGGTTATCAAAATATAATACATAGGTATAACTTTTATTTAATAATTGTCAATATTAATTAATATACTTATATTAAAATTAAAGATCATGGATATGCAAAATAGTCAAAATAAAGTGTATGTTGATTAAAAATGTATTAAAATTAAAATAGACATATTATTTTAGTTATTCTTTTTATAAAATTATAATTATTATGGTACATTTATTATTGAATAATTTGCTTAATTTCTAGTTAAAAGTAATTAAATACACTGTGGATATTTAAATACTTATATAGGTATTAATAAATAAATATATGGTTATGTACCTTATAATTGATTTAATTAAAAACCCAGGTAAATATTTAATTCATTACATATTTAATAAAAATAATTAATTTAAGTGATGTCAATAAAATAAAATAAAATAAAAAATAAAAATATCTAAGTATTAATTTTAAAATTATAAATTTAGAATCTACCAAATTAATTATTTGAAAATTATGGTATTGTACTATTATTATTAGCTTAATTAAAAAAAAAATTAGAAAGTAGACAAAAACAATTTAAAATATATTCAATGTTCAAAACATTTTTTGGAAATTTGTCCTTGATAAGTGATAAGAATAAATTGAAAGTAAAATTTTTTATTTGCAAAGCTATGATGTGTATACTTAACAATCATATCAAATTACAATGAGAAAGAGCATATTTAGGTATTTAGTATATTATTTAATTATTACCTACACTATATTAGATATAAGTTGTAATGCAATTAAAATTTTTAATATGTATAACAAAAAATTGGCTACATAGACACTAGGAAGGTATAAAATTATTTAACGATAATAATTACCTGAGTAATTATTGGTTGATTGAATCCCATCAGCAGACGGTCGGTTAAACGCTGGCTGTCCATTAACAAGAGAATTGGCTGTGTAAAAAAAAATAAGTTTTGATTTAATGAGCTCAACGCCAAATAGCAGAAGGCATTATGGCTTTACTATAAGTTTCGTAACATCGGATAAGTACACTTACGGTTTTGCTGGAAATAGTTGTATCTGTGTTCCATGGTGAAGCCAAGATTTAAATCGTAAACCTGAAAAACGTCCAGGGCATATGAACTTGACACAGTTTGTCAACTCGGTATGTAGCTCAAGGTTCCTTGGTCACCAGAAAGGAGAGAATAGAAAAAATCTAATCACGTAAGCAAAACACCGTATCCGTCCACCAACCACTCGAATATATATCACAACATGCCTGTACTCGAAATTTACACGCACCGTCCGCTACCTAAACCGTATTATCTCCGTTCCGTCACGATGATAATGACGAAGGGATGTGGCAATTTTCTGTTTCCCGGAATACTGTACGAAAACACGTCGGCGGATGTCAACGTCTACACGGTCATACGAGTACACGGAGCGCGAACAATTGACGATGGTACGTTAGATCAAACGTATCAGAGCTCCGCGCGTACAGCAAGTGCCTACGGACGACGACGATTTCGGTGACCGTTGTTTAATGTCGAGTTAAAATAATGTACAATAATGACGGAGATATTTTTTGCGGCAACGTCATTAAACAGTAAATACTAAATACCGACTACTGTAATATTCGTAAATGGCCTATTTCGTTTGTCGCGACATAAATTATTGTTACGATTGCCGATTAGGATTTTGGACTCCGTTTTGCGCTATCTATTTTCTCGCATTTGTGTGCGTGACGTGCGTGTGCGTAGACCATAGATTATTATTTCTTTATCTCTTTGTAGCATAGACACGTCACATTCACAAATCACAGGCTAGTTGTTGTTCACTGGTGATAAGAGTGGCGGGTTTACTGAACGCGTCCGCAAGCGATTACGTGGAACCACTTTAGACATAATTCATATTTAATTGTAATGAAGTAAAAAATTATATAATCACACACGATTTCTTCATAATTTTATTGTTCACGGCAAATATACATAACGTAGATAGTATGCCCTTCTTTTTTATGTTTAAGTGCAGCTTGTAGTAATGTAGTAGTTCGTGTTTTACCTTCTACGAAAAAATGTCTAACTTGTGCATAAGATAGCGCTCATACCACTGATAAGAGATTGGTCGATTTCAGTTATATCAAGTTGCAATTTTTACTAAACGTATTGGTATTAGGCAAATTTAGGTAATATTAAAATAAATATTTACATTTTATTTATAAATAATTATTTTTATTTTTGGAAAACATTTTATTTCCCATCGCTGTATCTACTATCTACATTTTTTCCAGTGTCAATTTGCTTAATTAATTGTTAGTTGTTACTAATAATTGACAACCATTTACTAACGTTTAATGTTTTGTATAATTTAAATTATTATTTATTTATTAATAGTATTGAATTTAAATTATAATTTTCAAAATATCTTATAATACTAATGCCAGTAGGGTTTTGATTTTAACAGTTATATTTCCTAATATAATTATTCAATTACTAAAGATTGAAAACAATAAGAACATTCAACATTTAAGAACAATAATTATTCATTACCTACCTACACGAAAAAAGGCATAAAGTAATACATAATAATATTTAGTTAAAATCATAAATAAATTGTGCAGCTTATTGTAAACTATATTTTGTGTTTTGTGTGTAAGTAATTAAAAAGTATTGCCCAGACATCTGACATTCTTCTAGATGAATTAACTATAAGTTATTACTTTTGTCAACAGACATTGAGATAAGTATGGCACATTTTCAATAATAAAATGCAACAAATTACTTTCTGATTACATATTGTTAACCTCTAAATCATGACCCTGTTAAATTAATATTTACTTCTTATTTCATTCTCAATTATTTATATTTTTAATATTTTATTATGATAAAATGCAATTTCTTTTTTCATCGTGATGCTAAGTACCAGATGGTTTTACTATTAAAACAGATTTGATTATCTTCAACTAATCCCATGGTGTTGTTTAGATAATACATACCCACATCTGCGATGTCTCCAGAGTTATCAAGGGTGGAGTGGGAAAAAAATTCAAGCCAGGAAAATAAATTTCCTCTTGGCCATTCAATATCTTCATCTCTCGAATAAAATAAAAATTTTTTTCTATCTATACTTTTCAGGCCAATGGGCCATTCACTTTCCAAGCCACTGGGATTTTTTCCCGTATCTCGGTGGATCACTTCACTCCTGTGAGCTATGAATATTTTAAAGTTGTAATATTTTACAAATATAATTTACTTTAAAATGAATAATGATAATATCAATAAAATCCAATGAGATGGGCTAGATAATATTCTTAGCTTAAAGTTTGAAAATGGATAAATTTTCTTCAATATTAAAGTTAACAACATAAAATGGATTTTACTTATATAGAAATAACTTATTAAATATATTTTCAAAATCGTACTTGCTTTTTACTGAATGCAAGTCCACTTGTCTGACATGATTATAGTTGTCAATTTAATCAAATGTTTGATATTTTCAGTACTTTTTATTACTAATACCAACCCAACACATCTTGCTATTTTTATTTTTTTTATTTAAATGTTGTTATGTATATAATTTGTTTTGCTATTTAGAATATTATTTTTTATTATCAGGATAATACTGTTTAACATGTTTAAGAATATTAATTACTGTACTAGAATATTATGACTTTTGATTAATATTCTACGATAGATAACACATATAAAGGTATTCAAATTTCAAATATTGTTTTTTTACCATTCCATGCTTAGATATACCATACAAACGATTTTAATTAAAATATATGGTCAGATACTTGGATCTTTTGAAATTACATGTATGATATTTAATTTGGTTTTTAACTTTTCAATATATCTGGATTATTAATTTAGTATATATGATTTGAGAATTAAGTAATTCATAAAATCAAATAAATATATCATTACCCTCTCTTCTTTCAAGTAATTTAATTTATGTATTTTTTTTTTTTAATTAAAGTTTTGTAAGTGAAAATTAAAAATAGCATTAGATACCTGTTGAAATAAAACTTATTAGTAATAAGTTATTACAATACAATAAACTATCAAGAAAATAATCAATTTAATTAAAATTTAACAATATCACTTTAATTGCATGTTTAAATATAAACTATACATAAAAAAAATATAAATATAATGTTATTTTATAATAATAAAAACAATTTTTTTTATTTTGATACCATAAAATTTATATAATAAATACATTAAAAATATAAAATATCTTTAATAACAACAACACACCTATGTTTTGTCATAATAAGAATGTTATATAAGATAGATCACACTTCATTATAACACTGAACATCCTAATTGACTAATAATAGATGGTATGAAAAATATATAGGTAAATGTATACAATAATATGAAATGCATAGTTAATAAGTGATTCACAATTATTCTATACTGGGCCCTTTTAAGAATTTCAGAAACACCAAAGTTTCTTAAGGAACATTGTTGAAATACTAAAAAAAATCTTACAAATAAATCTTAATAATAGACAAAATCCATTAATTTTTTAAATAAAATACATATTTTTGGTTCGATTTGTTGGACTTAACAGGAACTATAAAAATATATATATTTTTGTCTATAAGATAAAAAATAAAATAAAAAACAATTATTTTCTTCCATATTTGGTCAACTCATTTTGAGCTCAAATTATTTTTGTTTTCAGATAATAAATATATAAATATTAAATAAATTTAACCATTACAAAAATTGTAAATACTGTTTATAAAAAATAGCAAACTTAAATTTTATTATGTTATCCTTTGGCGTTGGCTGCTACAGGTCTAGATCTCTGTACCAATCTTTTACGTAAGGATTCAGTGGGTGCATGTTGGGTAGGCCTCAATAGTTGTCTGAAGTCAAACCCTTCTGGCAGTCTATTAATGTCTGGAGGATTTAATCTTAAAGTATAAATAAGGGAAAAAATCAATATCATTATTATTTTATAAATATTATACAAATAACTTAATGCCTTCTTGTTATTACACAATATTAACTTACCTTAATGGAGAGACCCATTTTGGTTTATTTACTGGTTGGATGTTATTTGTTTTAGCAGTTATTGAGCTCATCCTAAAATACATTGAAATTCAAAAATAAAAAATAAAGTTAACTAATTAAACTGCTTGATAATTATTTTACCTGTTTTCAGAATCAAATTTACAATAATTTTCATTCACAAGCTTTTTAATGGCATTATGCACCAAACCCTTCTGTAAAAGAAAGATAATTATTTAATTATTAAATCAATAATATAAGATATTCCAAGAATTTGTAATGTATATTAGATAATAACCTAATGAATATTTTATTCATTTATTTTATTTCATACAGTCAGGAAATAATGGGTAATAAAATCAATTAAAAGTATAAATCCAAAATATAATCATTATAAAAAATTATGAATGGGAAATAAAAAATAAATATTTTATGAAATAGAAATACAGTCAGGTGTTTAAAATATTCTTATAGTACCTTTACAAACAAAATTAACACAATAATATATAGAAACATAAATTCTCAAGATAAATAATATATAAAAAAAAAAAAAAATGTTTTGGTTTTATTAGTATCACATTAAATAGTATGTTTTAAATAAATGGATATTCCTATTTTCACTAAATACATTTTTAAGTCAATATAACAAAGAGAAAAATAATAGTTCTCATTTACATATAAACTTATGAACAATAAAGAAACTAATAATTGAATAAGTAAAATAGAAAGTAATAATGATCAATTGTGTTGGCTTACAAACTTTTATACAATTCCACATCTATAAGTTTAATATAGTAATATCAATGCATATTTTATCAATTTAAATGTCAATTAAGTCTTTAAAATTTAAGATTTAAATCTCCCTTTCAAACACACATTTACATTAACTCTTTTTATTATGAGTATAAAAATTATTACCTCAATTATCAAATTATTTTAAGTCTTAAAAAATAGCCAATACAATTGTTATTTGTTATGAATAACTTGAAGTCTACTTTTCTAATTGCGCACATACTACATGCGTGAAATGCATCTAATGGAATTATCAAATTGTACAAGAGCGTACCTGACCAGTTGTATTAAAATCTTTCAAATTGTTCAAACAAATAGAAATATTTGTTTTCTTAATGAACTTGTAGAATTCTTTGTTGCGAGCGTGAACCTTTTATTAGTCACGACATATTATAAAATAATAAATGTTAACCATAATACTTTCAATAACAAATACTTACATTTTTTGAGAAATCAATCAAATGTTTTTCTCTTTCTACTTTTTGTTGAACTTTACACGGCAACACCTTAACACCATTTTGCTGAAAACACATGAATAATGTAACAACTAACTAAATTTACAATATTTGCACTGCTTACTTGGATATAGGTTTTTTTATTTTCTGCCACAATAACAGGACTGACTTTATTTTGATTTTTGATTGGACCATCATTTTCTTTGGGTTCTTGTCTGTATATTGGGGCTACTTCACCAACAGGTATTTCTCCTTTTGACTTTTTTTTCTTTTGTCGTGCAAGCCATCCTCTAGTATGTTTCTGTAATGTTAATACTCCCCATGACATTTGCTTAGCCAACAAAGCTTCTCTATAATGCTTCATTGCCAGCCAACGTCGAACACAACTCTGTACAAATATTATGTGACGTAGCTAAGAATAATAAACGACAAAATATATTAATAGGTATATCGGGAAAATGAATGCTACCAAGTATGTATTATGCCTTACTTGTTTTTCATGTAATTTAGTTAAGTGTTCAATATGGTAATACTTTAAAAATACTTTTGTTTTTCCAATAGCCCAGCCATCTAATTTTAGCTTAACCAACAAGTGTCTACAGTTATCTCTAGTTGGAGGGACTTTCTCATACAATCGGAATCCTAAAATTGCATACCTATAAATCAAAAATAAATTACAAATATACATTATTTTTACTATACATAATATTTATAATAGTATTATTACACTGTTATGATTAAAATTAGTCTGAAAGACATAACTATTTACCTGTTTATAAAATCTTTGAATAATAATCTATGCGAGTATCCATTTCGTCTTATTCGAATTGTTTCCATGACTCCACTGCAGCGTAATTGTGCAACAACTTTAAGTGGATCAAACTGTTTAGGTTGCCGTTGATCATTTGGTTTGATACAACGAACAAATCTAGGCAAACTTACACCTGAATTGTTACAACCCATACGATGTAACAGTTCAGCTAGTGAATGTCTAAAATATGTTGCTGCAGTTTGTTGTCCTCGAGATTGTGAAGCGAGTCCAACTAACCCAGTAGATGAGTCCTGAAATTAGATGAACATTATTTATTTACTTCATACTGTAAAAAATTTTGAAAATAAAATTTAAATATTATTACTTGAGAATAAAGATTGCCAGTTTTGGTAACTGGACTTTGGAATAATGCTCGAACAGTTTTGTTGCTGGATTTTCTTAAAACCTGAATAGCCTCTATAGCTAAAAGGTGCCTATTCTTTTCAAGCATTCCCGATGCTTGATAAGTAACATTGCCAGCAAAATGTTTCACTTCAAATTGCAAAGCATTAGATTTTGGTCTTACATAATAATTACATTTGATGTTGCAATGGAATTTTTCTAAAAATTAAAAATAATATAAAATAATAGATTTACAGAAATTTTAAATTTAATTGATTAAAACTTACCAACTAGTGATCGATCTGTTGCTCTGGGAAAACGACTTTCTTCATCGAGTAATGCCAGTAGGCCCATTGGTCTACTTACAAGCATATCTAATACAGGTCTGTTGTCACAAAAGCCAACATGTTGAACAGGGACACCCTCTGATTCATATTCCTAATAGTATATAAATAATATACATGATATTATTCCACTGACAATTATAATTATATTTTGACTCTATTTTACTTACAGCTTGCTCTAAGGCAAAAACATGCTGGTTAAAAAAATATTGAAGTTGCTCATTAGCAATATTTATACAAAGTTGTTCAAAGGAATTATATGTGAAATTTTCAAAACCGAAAATATCAAGTATTCCTATCACATTGTACTCTTCTCTGAAAAAATAAATATAAATTTATTACCTATCTATTTAGTATTTATTATTTAATATTTATTGGTAAAATCTATTACCTGGTATTATAAAAGGATAATAAGCTATTAATTGAGTTAACCAACCAATCAAATAATCGACTGTACAAAGCTCGAGCAATTGCATCTCTTGTAGCTATAGCTTCTGATACAGAATTATTTCTTTGAATAATTTCACCTCTAGTTACTACACTGTTAACACTCAAACATTCTAAAAGGTCTGAACTTTCAATGTCTAACAAACATGAGGCTAAATAAAAATATACAAGTATGCAATTTGTTAATTAATGATTTTATTTTAAAAATTGTTGAAAAAATGTAATTACTTCTATGAATTGGTGTTAAATCGATAACAGTACTCTTATTGTCTGTATTGTTGTTGGTGATAATTTCTCCAAATTCTATATCACCCAAGTGTAAGATGGCTGCTAAAATGCAGTATATAGAATTTACTTCTTCGTCCTTAAAACCAACTTGTTCAAAAGCATTTTTTAGTTGAGCAAACTTATCCACATTATTCTAAAACAAAACATGTACAATAAAATGTATACCTATACCAGATACTAAATTAGGTAAACTAGTAAATATAAAAAATCCTAACTTGTTTTGTTTTGTTATCTTGACGATCAGATGGAAGATAACTATGCATTTGTCGTAACTCACGATCCAAATGAAACTCTTTGAGTCGTTTATCGTGTTCTAGTCCATCGTAAATGTAATAAAAAGCATGGAAATTACTTTCTCTACTGAAAGAAAAATAAAAAGATTATTTTAAGGTATTATAGGTTATAATAATAATAAAAAAATTACTTTGCTTGTTGAATAACTCTAGATTGTTCTAGTAGGTAAACTGACACTCGGGCTCCCGTTAATTGGCCGCTTTTGGTCATGCTTAGCTCTAAAAATTTTCCAAATCTTGAAGAATTATTATTGATTCCTGTTCTTGCATTTCCGAACGCTTCCATAATAGGATTCATCTGGAGTATTCTTTGCTCCAGGTTTCTGTTTGGTGCCTGTGATAAACACATATTTTAGTGAATAGTTAACATTTTTTGGGGGTTACAAAATTTATTTGAAAATCTAAAGCAAGCTTAGAAAACTATTAAAAATAAATTAATGAATTTTAAAATTGAATAATGACTAAAAGTGCCTGAAAATTTGGATTAAAATTATGTTTGTAGTATCTTACAAAATAAAGTAAATACGTTCTACATTACATTGAGAAATGATTGAATAAAATATAATAATAATAATATGGGCATTATATTAAATGGTATACTTTATAACATTTTATAATTTTTGTACATCACACTTTACATTTTTTATGTCACACATCTGAAGCCATTAGTTCCCTCCCTTTCTAAACTTGCTTATATTTGGAAAATACTATGCAGATTTTCATATTGGTAAAAAATATGTTTAATCTTTTCCAAAAATCTAATGATAAATAAGCACTTAGAAGAATCTACATACATACGGTAGATAGATAGACTCACCTTTCCAAGGTACACGAGTTGTTTAAGCAACAGGTTACCAGATTCAGTTTTTCCAGCGCCGCTTTCGCCACTGATCACAATAGATTGATTGGCTTTTTCGTGGAGCATAAACTGATACGCTGAATCGGCGATCGCGAATATGTGTGGTGGATATGCCGCTCTCATTTGATTGCAATATTTCTTTTGCTCCTGCATAAAACTCATATTATTTACTTTTTCCATATTTAATGATATTTACTATTCTTTTGATAATTTACCGCTGATGTGTATAAGGGAAGCGGCGTAAACGGATTTATGGCCAACAGGATGTCTCCAATGTACGTATAGATGAAATTCATTTGATATCTTTTTTTTAATTGATTAACTATTCTTTCCTATATGAGCATAATAAATAGAATAAAACATTTAGCATTCACCATTAGTATAAGCGGAGTAAATACTATACTATATATAATTTAATATGGCATACCTCTGATAGACTATCTAACGCGGCCAAGTCGTCAACGTAAATGGTAGTAGGAGGATTTTTGCGTTTACTTTTTAGTTTACCATGTTTAGTGGTCACGTCGGGATGTTTTTGTACTCTACCGCAGACTTCTCTTTGATAACGTATTTCAGCTCTGAGTTCTTCACGTACCTGTAAATAAATATATTGAATAATGATAAAATATAAAATATTTACGCCATTTATAAATGTATAATACAACTATAAATTCTCTACAGTTATTATTCATTTTTTAATTAAAACGAAAATTAATTATATCAAAAAATGAATTTTTTGTCTAATTTTCAATTTTTTTACTTTTCTCCTCTTCCAAGCAATAACTATACCCAGTTTATTTTACTGAAAGCCACCCTCAAAGTAGACGATTGAGACTTTTTTACTTCTCCTAAAGGTATTATTATACAACATAGTAAAACCAATATGATAATCACTTTATTCAGAATCTAAAACTAATTTACTAGGTCAAATATATTATACAAAACATCTTAATATAATTATGTAACTAAATTATTAAAGAATTGTTATAATTTATAATCTTAAAAAAGTTAATTTATGTAATTTACCAATCCATTTAAAAAGGTCTGATTGCTATTATTACAAAATGATTGGAAAAAATGATTTAATAAATAAAATCTAATAAAATCGGGTAATATACTTTAATATACTCGTACAAGATTATTATACGTGTAATGACAAAATACTGATACAAGCCTACAAACCAATAGTCTTTGGGGAGTAGAGGCAAAAATAAAACTGATATTTTTAACTAATGTTAGCCAATATAATTTATAAATATATTAGGTATACTATAAGTTATTAATTGGAATATTAGTAATCCTAATTGAGAATGTAATGCGAACACTTTAGTGAAATTTTTTTATCATGAAATAATACAGTATATAAATGCTAATTGAAAATACTCTATAAATTATTTTTGCGCAAAGCCGCATTCAAATATGCTTTCTGTTTTTTTAATTAATGTTTATATTTAAATTGGTTATAGGTTATTCACACATTTACATGCAATAATTTTTTTTACTGTTGATTATACATGTATGTGCATTGTACACTGTATGTGTAGCTATAATGTTATATATGTTAATAAAACAAAGATACTAAAATATTAGCATTTCATTAAGAACTGGAGTTTCTGACTTTCCAATTAATTAACAATTTATATACATATAGATAATAAAATAACCATAGGAGCGTACCCTGTGGATGCATTTGGACCCGTGAACGATGAAAGGGTCATGTATAAGTATGGCGGTGGTTGGCCGCTGCTCAAAATCTTTGATCAAACATCTAGACACAAAGTGCGTTAATTTAGGTGCATCCGGTCGAGCCGACAACGGCAAGACAGGTGGAGGTTCGCGTGGTATTTGAAATAAAGCCCTCATTGGATGTAATCCACTAAGTGGAGGATCTCCAGTAGCTAATTCTATGGCTGTTATGCCTAACGACCATACATCACATCGACTGTCGTAGGACGAATCTCGTTGTTGTTCGCAAGCAATCACCTGGAAAATAAATCAAGCGGTTTATTAATATTATTGTTATATCCACGTTTCAACAATATTATTATATGTATTTCAAATACATATTATAAAAACAACAGGAGGGCTATATTTGATGGAAAATAATTGGTTGAAACATAAAAATTAGAAAAATATTTTTTATTAATCGTATTTATCTAAATCTGTATTGATTTCGAAACATACTTTGTTAGAATAAAATTGGCTCAATAACGTATTTTGTGGGAAAAGTATTTTAGTAGATAATAAGTATTTCATTATTTTTATATAATTTACGTCAAAATAAAACAATATTTTTAAGTTTTTAAATGACAACATACATTTTGATTTCATATCCTGAAACAGAATATTTTTCGGAGATTTTAATACTTAAAAATCGAAATTCAGACGAATAGTTTTTAAATTATAACTTATAAGAATTTAAAGTTTAGATGAGTGGAGAAGTAAATTCAACATTTTGTGGGATAATCCCGTACCAATCTACTTCGCTAACTTCAATTTTAAATACTTCAATTTTTATGTATAAAAATATTTTTCTAAAAATATTCTGTTCTTTAATTTGAAATTAAAAATGTATGTTGCTTATTGTTACCACTCAAAAAAGTAAAAATTCAAAATAAATATTACGACAAAAATTATTAAAAAATATTGTTTTATTTTTTTTGTAAATTACGTAAGAAAAATATTTTAAAAATCTTTATTGTTTTATGAAATGAGTTTTGTTTGATTAAAAATCACTTTGTATACAATACATTTTAAAACACTTAAATAATATTATAATTTATAATCAGTAACTAATAAAAAAGTCAAAATGAAAATAATAAATAATATTATGTATTAAAATTAAAATTTGCGGTTGAATTGAATCATAAAAGGTAGGATTTTAGTAACATGTATATGGTATAATGATGTTATAAAACATTTTTATGATATGAATCACGTTAATAATAACCTATGGTATTATTTATATACAATTTCAATATATATTTACCACATTATATGATCACAGTTTAAACAATTAAATTATTTATATACTTAATTATTTGATTATAAAAAAAAAAATAGTTGATTATAGCAAATAATATATGATAAACATGTGTATAAGATAGTATTGTGCATAAAAGTGAAATTTAATTAAAAATTACTAGTTTGACACGACGACGACAACGACCTCTTCTAATAAGTTTATATTAAATATTATAATTTCAACTATTTAATTTTCTAATAATTATACGATAGCGTTTAAAAAAAAAACTGGATAACGATATTTATGATGACTCTCGTTTTAAAAATTAATTAATAGGAAGTAAAGTGTTGTATGGTTATATCGATAGCTAGTAGGTAGTATTAATAAATATCCAAATAATTTTTACAAAAACAGATTTCTTTCTTATTTCTTTTTTCATAGATAATTTGTTTACTAGGTACATATAATTCACTATTTTTATTTATTTGGATCTAATATCACAAATATGGATTACACAAAATATACATTGCATCATATATTAATAATTTATAAAAACACTGAAAAAATACATTTAAGTAATATTGAATACCTACAAAATAATTTTTTATGGATTTTTGTGTTCGAAAAATGTTGTCCCCTTGTTGTTTTATTAAACAATATGCATACTAAAAACTAAATATTGTTATCACGAAAAATATTTACACATAATGTACAAAAGATATGGACATAACAACACGACAATTTTATTCATATATTTTTATTATTATATATTAATATATTAATTTTTACAATCTGTATTTATATTTATAAAATAAGCGAAATTGGTAGAAAAGAGGGTATAGTGACATGATATGCTTAGGCGAGGAAATTACCCATTGATACCTTATTATACATAAAAATTAAAATATAGACATTTTCCTTATCAAAGGACAATCCGAGAAAAGATATTAATTTTTTAAATTAAGAATTTCGGATTGCTACTAATGTCCATAAAATTGCAAAGTCAGAAAAGGATAAGTTTTTTTATTAGGACTTTGATATAGACAATGCATTCAATACAAGCGATAAATACATTCAACCGTAGACGGTTTGAGACGGAATTACAATATTAAGAGGACGTATATCCGTAATGTTGTATTCGTCTTAAACTCTTACAAGTGCATAATATACCAACATAGCAAATATAAGTTCACGTTTAGCTTCGTTAGTTTTACCTTTAGAGTGTATTGACCTATTATAAAAACTAATAACATTTCTACATTGTCATTCGTCAGTGATTTTTTAGAGGGTTTGTTCAAAATTTTATTTAAAGAAAAAATTTTAAAAATGTACAAAACGTTGTAAATACGTATAAATCTATAAATATATTATACTTTGGTGGTCAATTACAATCAATGTATAGTCACTAAAGTTTAAAAACAAATATGAAGTTAATCATCTACATTTAATTCACTATTTTAATGATCACTGATGATCAGTAACGTAAAGTATTAATAAGTTTTCAATTAATAAAAAAAAACTATATAACGTTACATATTTCAAAACTAGCCGGTGCATCATTTTACGCAGCGTTTATAAGATCACACAAGTTTCTCTAAACAGTCTAAACCATGAAGTATCGCGTGCTAATGATGCCCACATTTGGCATTAATAATGAGTTATCGACGATAATATACTTAAGTATATGTGTAACTAAGTAAACGTGACAAGATGAACCTTTTTTAAATAGTCAATACTTAAACTGCGACAAAAAAAAGTATGGATCCTAAATAACTGCAATTAAATATATAGTAAAAATTAATAAATTATACAGGTTTACCTATTTCTAAATACTCGTACTATTGGTACCTACTCATACCTATTAGAGCCGGACATTCAGTTACAAGATATTATCAACTTATAACAACTTATCCAAATGTTAGTTACTTTTTTCATAATTATTTATTTCCATACAGGTACCTATTTAAATTTATATTAAATATCTTATAAAATTGTATTTTATTTATACACATGGCCAATCATGTAAGTATATTGCAACTTAATACATTTGTAACCTGTCGTAGCTTACGTTTCTAATATCAAGAAAAAATCGTAGACATATGCGACATACGTTGCTCTAAGTACATCAGTAATTACTACTTATCATACATATCAGTCCATAATTATACACTAAATAAAAACTGAAACTTAAGTTAAACATAAAAAAAACAGGCATTATATACTCTATATAGTTGAAAATTGTAGTACCTATTTAATATAATATTTATGTACCCATTTTATAAGTTTAATTGTTTTTTATAACATTTTACTACAAAATGTGTACGATTAGGTCTGGTTATTTTAGCATATTAATACAGTGGCTTTTTTTTTTTATTTACCAAACGTCAGTTTATATAAAATGTATATACCGTTATAGTTAGAGATACATACGGAATAATTCGCCGACAGAGTAACAAGCATAATGAAATCGTATCGCGCACACGGCCTACCTATTTACTTGTGGTAAACGGTCACGAATCTTTTCATTCGATTTTCAAGGGAATCTTGGGTGCTGACAGTAGTTATTCATGGTCGATTATACAGCGAACGCGATATATTGTTATTATTATTATATTTTATTACGTATAATAAACTATGTTGTATATTATTATTATAATATAAGTATACCTGTTATATACACACGTGCATTAGTTAGTGCGCGAAAGCGATGAGCAATTTTCACTCAATTATCCTATCTGATAGGTCCGGGAGAACTTCACTTTAGCCGATATTCAAATTAGACGGCACGCACGCGATATGAATCATAGAGCCATGGAAGACGTTATTTAATTTGTTCACGGCAGTCGCGGCAGCGGTTAAAAAAATAAAAATCGTATCTCTCGCCGTCGCTACAATTTGCAGTTGGTCTGCAAGTCATACGTGTATTTATATATACGAGAACGATATACCTATATATACAATATACTACAGTAAAACGTGTAAACAACCATTGTAGAAAGTAGATACAAACGGGAACTAGAGAAAAAAATTTGTTTTTGTAATATAAGTATAATATTATGTATACGCACATATACCAGAGAGTCGCGACGTTACGTATGATGCGCAGTGTCGGTGCACGGGTCCCATCCCCCGGCCATAGGTATTAATCGCCAGCCAAACTGGTCGTGGTACTTGTTATAATATTCTACATGGCGAATGATAAGCTATACGATACGAATACTATACTCTTGATGTCTCTGCTACAATCAGAATTCTCGATTATCGTGTTTATAATGATAATCACTTAATTGAGAATATGTATATTTTTCGGTCGCGATTGACTCTCTCGCCGAAAGCCACTTCTTAATAATATATTAACAGCGACGGCCGACAGAAACCAAAAAAAAAAAAAAAAAAAAAAAAACATTAGGAAACTAATTATACCTTACAGATTTCTATTTTCTCTCAAAATGTTTTTTTTTAATTTAACATCATATCACTATTTTTTCATTCCTTCAAACAACGAAATAACGACCTTACACAACAACTCGCGAACAGCTATCATTGCAACTCGCTGTATTATTATACGGCTGTGGACCGTGTACAAATAATATACTATCGAAAACTTATTAATATGTTACAAATATTAAACTCTAGGTAAGTATTGTATTGTGAGTATATCATTATTGAAGGTGTGGAGGAGTTAGTGAAAACTATGTCGGTAACCCTAGCAAAATGCAGCGGCTGTAAATACCAAATGAAATGGAAAACGAAACGGCCGAGTGCATATATTTTTTAGATTATTATTAAAACAGTTTTCATCGCAAGTCAACCAAATAACGACAATAATATCAAAGAACACGTAGGTCAAAGTGCATCGATGCATACTCATTCCCACTTTGCATTATTGTTCATAAAATCAAAACTGTATATATATATACATATATATCTATTTAATTTTCTTTAAAAAAGTTTAAATCTTAAAAACTGATTTATGTTTTAAGACACTTTAAAAACAGACCTGTTGACGTAGAACGTATTATATTTAAATAAATATTTTATTTTTTAATTTTCAAAAAAAAAAAAAAAAAGTAGAAAAGTATGATTGTACATAATATATGTCTGTATATATGTACAAGTATGCAATTAAATTATATTTTTAATAAAGATACAGGTTTTTGTATTTATAAAAAAAAATATAGTAAATAACATTATTTTCAACACGATTTTTATTCACATTGTCAATATATGATATGAAATACGTCAAACAGTCAGGGAATGTACAAAGAAAGATTCTATAATAGTAAATTGCAGTAAATTATTTGAACCTCGTATAGAAAAATGACGATTAATGTTTTTTTTTTTTTGAAGAGTCATACTCGACTTTTACTATTTATGTCAATTTCAAGAAATCACCGTTCCCTTATGTGAACATTCAGTGGTTATTATTGATTGATAATATATCTAACAAAGTATATAGGCATTTAAAAATTATTATTCAATATAATGTAAGTATAATTAATTAAGGGATACCTATTTATTTATTTTTAAATAGAGAGCATTAAAAAATCACCCTAATCAGTAACTTACAGTATCTTAATTGTATTCGTACCTACTTTACAAAAACACAAAAATTCACAAGACATTAAATAAAATAGTTATTTTGTTTCAGGATTCACTGAGATAAAAACTATCATTAAAATAATTTGTTTTTGCTCTTTAACATTGTTCACAAAACTAAGCATATTATTTAATTATTAAAAACTGTTAGACATAAATATTATTTATTGTTGTAAAAAAAAAAATTACTGATCAGAAAATTAGTTATTTTTTAGAAAAAATTGGCTGTTATCAGTTTACATTAATATATAAACATTATTATTTATAAAATTTAAGATTATCATCATAATTATACATTTAATTTACACAGAAATCAGGAATGTTTTTGAGTTCACGTAGTTCATGAAGAGATAAAATCGATAATGATATAGTATATAATAAAACACATATTATTATAGTCAGTACAATTAAGTACTAAACAACGATGGTTTAAGAATTCGTAATTTTTAAATACCAATATTATAAAGACTTAGACATTTTCTCTATAATTAATTAACAAGGTGCAATATGATAGTACTTATTGCATTATGATGTACAAAATATCCAGTGATAAAAATATAGGTAGAATCAAATTATTTCTACAATTACCTATAATTATTGCTAAAAAAAACGATTGCTTATGTTTTTAAAAACGAATTTTAAAACAGCTACCTATATTTAGAAAAAGATGATGGGGAAAGATTTACTAACTAAAAATATATTATAAAGAAACAAATATATAGTTTTATTAATTTATCTTAAAATTTGGTTTTTCAAACTTAAATTAATTACTACGATTAAGTTTTATACAAAATATTCCTTATAATGTACCTATTTAAGTAATACCTATATTTTAAAACTGTATAATGAATTTATCTAACTTTTATAATATTACAAGAATAGCGTAGCTAGAGTATAACTAAATGGCTGCTGCCTCTGAGTTTTTTTGTAGCAGTGGATAGATGAGTAATGGCTAACAAATAAAAATTCAGTATTTTAGTATTTACTATGAATAATAGTTAAAAATATGACAGTAAATATCTTTATTAGTTTTTGAGTGGGTGAGTTAGTGGAATATTAAACCTAAGCAACTGAAAAACATTAAGTTAATTACCGATCTCATACTTGATTAAATAACTACAATATTATAAATACCTAATCAATAAATACGATACTTAAATAGTTATTAATTCATAAATAGGTTGAATTATATCATATAACTCAATAATATAAAACTTAATTATGTATTATAAGCCCTGAAAAAACTTCAAAAAATAAAGCTGATTTCAAAAATAAAATTATTAAAAACTTGGCGTACTATTTTGTATGAAAATTATACAAAAAATTAATACTTATTTTATTATAAAATAATTTTTCAGAGAACGATGTATTTAATAAGCGTAAAAACATAACAAATAGTTTAAAAATAAATTATTCTAAAAAGTATAGACCAAGTATTGACTGTATAAAACCTAAATCGTTTAATAATTTAAGTAATTGATGTGAATAAATATTTAAAAATAAATACCACAATAATTAAGGCTAATAAAGATTTAAGTCATTCGTTATTATCTATTTGTTCAAATCTATTATGTAAACATATTGTATATTTATGTATGTCATAATATACTTGGGTAATGTATTTTTATTGTATTTAAGTATCTATTGTAATTATAATATAAATATTAACCATAGAATGTTGTGTAAAATTATTTTTAATAACTCTTTATCTCTAATTCAGGTTATGCTTGTGGGAGGTAGAAAACCTTATTGTGCTATACTTGATGCAATAATTTTTAAGTTTAGATGTAATATTATTGTAACTAGTAGATAAAACAAATTTATGCAAACCTTTATTTCAGAACTACATAGTTAAATAGATAATTGTTTTGTAACAGCAAAATATGTTTTACAGTCTTATTGATTTATTTTATTTTTTTGACAATCAGGAATTGGAACTTTGGAAATGAGTAGGTTATACCTTATGTATTTTAAAGTTTATAATAATAATAATTTATAAGCAAACAAACTAAAATAATTACAAATGTATTATAATGTTTATGTTAACAAATAAATTGTATATTATTAACTTAGTTTTAGATTCAAATATAGTAATCAGAGAAAGTTTTAATGCTCAGTCATATTTTCCGATGTATTTTAGCATACTTTGAAATCTACTAACCTATATATAGTGTTTTAAAAATGCATTTATCTAAAAAACTATATAAAAAATAAGAAAAAGCTCTTAACTATAATCAACAATTAATAAAGTATAATTATGAATTATAACATGAAGGTTATATACCTTTTAGTACAACGCGTAGTAAGTATACAATTCGATTTCACACTCCACCAATAATTGAAGAAATATCTTCAATGTGGTGAAGGCTTATAATGAACAAAAAAAGGAATAAGTAAAACATTTAATAGTAAGGATTTTAAAAAAATTTGACAAAAGATGATACCCGTGTAATATACACTTATCCATACAATTTTGGATATATTATTAAATACACTATAAGCTTTGATATACATAGATATATATATTTAATTTGAAAATACAGGAGTAGAAAGAAAAATTATTATTTAAATACTTAAAAAGAATAATACTACTTAATAGAAAATAATCGGTCATAATTTGTCAATTTAAAGACTGATTAATTTATCATCAAGTATTAACGTTTAATTTAGATCAATTATTATTTATGATTCTTTATTGATAATCTTATTTATAAGATAGTATTCAGTTTAATTAATATATTGTGTTTATGTTTATTTATTATGGAAGAGTATAATTGTTTTTAACTTTCTTTAGTTCATAGTTTGCATAAATTATAAGAAAGTCTGATTTTTGGGTTAAGCCGGTCAAATATATACAATTATGAAAAAAGTAACAAACCATAAAGCGTAAAAACTGTCAGTATATTATTCAAAAAACAATCTTATCAGATAAATTATTAAAATAATCGGTGGACCTTATCTTAATTATCTAGCCTTATGGTTAAAATAAGGCTACTGCAATAAGAACAGTATTTAGACCAGTTATTTTAAAAATTATAATATGTTAAAACTATTTAACTTATACTTAAGTAGTTAAGTATAAGTAAATTTTTTTAAAACTGTATTACACATTTTAATAAAATAATTTTGAAATATCATGATCGTTGGTAAAAAAACTATACGATCCACGCTTAGTATGTATCAAGTACGTAGTACGATAATATACGAGCAAACTAAGTAATTTTTATAATATGGGAGTTACAATGTCCAAGAGAGGAAAAAATATATTGATTTTTATAGTTATAATTGTTATAAATATTCTGCTTACTAATCAATGAGTCAAATTCGTTGACGATATGCAAAGGATATACAATTTTATTCTATAAATAATAACTGTTATATATTTGTAGATTCTTATGTTTTTATATTACCTATTAGCTCAATATTTAGGTACTCTTTGAAAATACTTTTTTTTCTTCTAATTTTTCCATCGAAACAACCGTCAGGTAAATATAAATTGTATTTGTGGCCGAATAATTAGGTAATAAAATGTAAATAAATATTGTACATAAAGCAGAAAAATAAAATGTGACCCAATCACTGACCTAAATCACATTATATTGATATGCAATGGAATTAAAGGAATACAATCGGGGGCTGATTATTTTTTAATAGAGGATAATGATTGACGATAAATGATAGTTAATAAGCAGCTGAGTTAGGTATTTGGATAATAATTGTTAATTAGCACAATGTACACATTTTAAACTAAACCATATACAATATACATTATACACGGCTAAACGGATAACGCGAGTCAAATACTTAATTATAATTGAAAATAACTATAGACATGGGGAAAAGGTGACAAAATCCAAAAATGAAAGTTAGAAAGTTTATTAAAAGTATAGATTTTTTAACATTAGGTGATGAAAAAATAAAAATAATATTTTTATTGTAAACATAGCATAAATGGCCCTTATTTATCCTTAATATATCAATCATTAAATGTAACACCTATTTATTTATAGTATTAATTTCCCGTTTTCGTAAAATTATTTTTAAATTAATGGTTATATTTTTTTTTTTAATGCATTATTTATAATAAATACAAGTAAACAATACTTTTTAGATCATAGAAAATCTACCATCTAATATTCAAAATTTATCCAAAAGTTTATTAATATTCTGAACTAATTTATTTCGATTTTAAATTGTATATAATTTTTTTCTTATTTAGGCATTTTTAAATAAGATAAGGTATTCATTGAACCAGTAAATAGCAACAAAAACAAATTCTTGACCGTAAATATTTTAACGTATATATTAAAATATATATTTAAAAGCGATGCATGACTAATCAGTAATTTTTAACTATGTTTAGTATAATGAATAAGTGTTCTAAAATCATCATAATACCTATAAATGAAGAGGTAACGTATTTTTTAAGCATTTAATGTTTAAAAATATATACAATAAATAAATAAATGATAAATTTTGTTATTAAAAATAATAATAATAACGAATTTTACAGATTACATAAATGATAAAAACAAAAATACATTATATATATTACGGCTAAAAGATATGTTTTTTTACCGCTTTAAGCCTTGAAAATATTGTGAGACAGATAAACGACGATGATATAGGTAGGTAATATAATCCGCAGAAATATACACAACACGGAAAAAGTCACATTCACATAAACAAAGTCGTGTTTAAACAACACAATGAATGAAATATAAAAAACGATAAAAATATTTTAGGTAGAAACAAATATAATGAATGATCAACAAAGGTATTTTATACAGAAATTATTTATTGAAATGTGCCGGGTATACGATACGAAAGACATCAGTTGCTAAGACATCCGTCCGCATTCAACGACTGTACGATAATAATGATAATATCATTATTCCCATCGACTGCGGTCAGGATCGAAGAAAAAGAAACGCGTGGCGGTGGCGAAAACCAGTCGTCCGGAGGCGATGATGTTCTATACCGATTTCTCGGCAAAACAGAATAACGTACAGACGCGAATATTATTTTATTTCCTCTTATTATTATCCATCACCGAAACAGACATCGTAGTAAGACTCGATGACCTGTTCCGATTCTGAAACACTGCCGTCAATTGCACGGCATTTCCGTTCTTCACCACTACCATGCGAACTTATCGTAATTGATAACCGGTAGGTAGTTCACGTTACCTACTGCTATACCCTCCGTTAAACTTAACAGTCTTCTTCGTCATTATTGTTATTATGATTATTATATATATATATATATTTGTTACATATTATTTATACTTATTATATATAACATAAAAGTGTATTCATATTGTTAATAGAGCGAAAACCCAAACAACCGTACTATATGTATGAGTACTGCCAAAACTCTATACGAGTTATAAGTTTTTTAAACCGTTCTCTTACAAATTTCGTTTTATTAAATGGACAACGGGTGTAATAAAAAATAACCAATAATAATTTGGTGCTATACGCGTAGACTTTCTTGATAAAAGTCAATAAAAAATATTTTTCTGTTCAATTTCACTCATGTTATTTTGCTGTGTGTATACATACATAAAGAAGAATTTCAACAATTCCGACAGTACGAGTGAAATTTAATAGATATAGTATATTGTAGATTATATATAATAGGGGCAAAAGGACTATGGAAGTCTCCTTTAAAAACTTAGAATATTACAGAAATTAAGTTCGTTACAGAAACGTTTTAGCTATAAACTCTAACTTAACGGCTGTTATCAAATTCTGACACAAACATAAAAATCGAATTTAAAGATATACTAGTTCCATCTTATATTTTAAAATGAATATACTAAATCCGTCTTGTGTTATTCATTTTGTTATATCAATTAAGATAATAATTAGATTATATTTAGATTATAATTAGTCCGTTTTTAATTTTGCATTATTTATTATATATATATTTTATAAGTAATTTTATACTACGTATACTAATAAATAAAATTTACGACTTAATAACGCGGAATTGAATTTCATGATATTATATCATTTAGAGATAAAGATAATAATGATTTCAGTGATCACACTTAATACATTTTTCAGTTGTTATTTGTAAAAGTCTGTGTCTGATGGAATAATAATTTATATTAAAAATGGATTGTATATATAGTGAAAAAGGTTTATTTTTAATAGTTAAAAATTAATTTTAATTTTGTTTTTACACAGAATTAAAAAATAATATTGAACGCTAGAAGTGTATTAAAATGCATGAATACAGTTAAATCAAATATTGTGATTAGAATTTGTAAAAAAAATATCTTACAGATTTCATCCAATTACAATTTTTTTAAATTTTTTTATTTTACCTAATAATATGATAATTAGATTTTAACTATTTAATATTTATGTACATACATTTAAAAGTTGTATTATATTGCTAGAATGTATTATTATTGAACTTTTTAATTACTTTTTTTCATTTATTTTATGACAACAATATTTAATATTTATGTATATTGTTATACATTTATTTTTGTATTCATTTCATAACAATATTTGAATATATTATTACGATTAAATTATGAAAATGTACTAATATTGTAGTTAACCTTCTTTTTTATTAAGGACGGTACTAGTATATAAAACTTTTTTTAAACAGGACAAAATTAATGTGAAAAAAGGATGCAACAACTTAATTTTACTCTTACTTTTATATAGTAACTTTTCATTGATTTTGATATAAAATATCACGTAGAACACGGTAAATTATATCGTGTGCAATATTAAAATAGGTATTAATTAAATAAGGTATCTAATACTAACTATTATACAACTGAAAAAAGCTTAACACTGAGACATCATATTATTATTCATTCAAATCACTTATTAATAATAAGCGTAAGAACAATTTAGAAAAACTATGTTTAGTATTTACAATTTAACTAAGAAAAGTAAATTACGAATAGAAATTTAATATGCTTTAAGTTAGTCTCGGCTTAAAACAAAACATCATGTAAATATACAGCACGGATTTTTATGCAAAAACATATTTTTCCTTTTCCTTTTTTTGGATATTTATTTTGTTAGTTATCTTAACAAATCATAATAATTTGAATCTAATGGTGAAATTTTTTTTCATATTTCTGCATATTAATGGTTGTTGCATATTTTTGCATACTTTAACAAAATTCGAAATGTACCTATTGCATATTTTCACAAAATTCGAAATGTATTGCATATTAAAACAACATTTTTGCTTTAAATATTTAAATAATTAATTATTATAAGTTGCTTAATTTGTTAATTTTAAATAAATAAAAACAATTTCCTTGTATATTTTTTTACATATTTTCATGATATTTACTGCATATTATATGGAATATTTCGATACTTCTTAGTGCATAAAAATCCGTGTTCTACTTATACATATATAACAAAATCCAAAAGTAGATTATTAATATTTGTAGTTTTCGTATAACCATAATGAAATAAATGGAAATTTATGTAGAACTTGACATTTTATTACCTATTCATTTTAAAGTTTTTTTTTTTTAACTATAATGGAATAAATAATATAATTTTTATTAGTTGCAAATTAATTAAGTTTCATAATGTTGATAAAATAGTGATCTATTAAATTGTATAAATATATTACAACAACAATAAGAATTTACAGTAATGTAATTCACAAAGTGCAGAAGTGCAGAACACTTCCGTCCGTAGTTATTTTAAAATAATGTTAAGCGTATGTGTACTAAAGTATAAAATACAGGTCAGCTGTTAATTAATAAAAGTAGGTATATACTAAATATGTGTCATAATATAAATAACCATTAATCAATCTTTTGGACTGCATACATTTAAAACCCTATATCATTTATATAGTAATTAGATTACAGTTTTAAATTCTTTATGAGATTAGATAAATAAGTATTATCAATGTGAATATATGCCGCCACATTAAATTTGAAAGCCAGTATTAAATTTTAAAACGAATCTATTTATTTATTTATTTTTTTTTTAAGTATAGGTATTACGAATTGAGTAATTCAAATACGCCCAAAGTACCCTCTGCAGTGTCAAATTTTCAATTGATGATTAATATTTTACTTATTTAATTTAACATGTTTTACTTTTAAACGACATACTGCTTTCAATAATATAGTATATGTTAATTATAATGTATACAGTAACATTTATAAATATATATATATATATAATACTAACAACATTTGGCATTATTAAATTAAAATATATGATATATATAATGAGCACTTAATTGCTATCGCTGATGTAAATAATTAATAACAAAAAAAAAAAAAAAAGACTAAATAAAATAAAAATATAAAACCTAAACGAGAAAGTCATCATAACTTGATTGACGGTTAACAAAAGACATAGCTCTCTTTATAGAGTAGTCTTCTAAATAATTTCTTGTCACTAGAACTAAATAGTAAAGGTTTCATGAACGGGTTATTCTTAGAATGCGAAAACCTATTCTAGACAATAGGACCACAAGCAAAGTGAATTAATCATGACAGAAACTAAACTATTTAAAAATTGAATATCGTTTATATTTTTCTTTTTGTTCGGAGTAGATAAATTAAGATTCATTAAGACGTATTAATGGTCATGGGGTTCATGATTAATACCCATAAATCGAGAAACCATCTTTAAAAAAACAATGCTAAACGCGTTCAATTTGAGTTAGTTGCGTTTAGTTCTTTGGGACCATACCACAGACCCATACTCTACAATTGATCTAACTAGAGAGGTGTATAATACCAACAGACATTATCCAGAAATGACTGACCCCGTTAATCGTCTAATAAATTCTATAGCTTGCAACATTTTGCCAACCATCTAGTCAATATATGGTGCAAAGAATAATGTTGAAGTAAAAATAAAATCTAAATCCTTAACTTGGTTTATTTGATGAAATATCGCATTATCAATAAAATAGTTAAAATGAAGAATGGAAAAGCTTCTCGAAAAGGAGATATTATATATACTATGTAACTTTAAAAGTATTTTATACATAGATACCTATTAATACTGCCCATAATCAGTTTTAGACGAAAATAAAAAAAAATTAAAGGTAATATCATTGATGATAAATACTGATATTTATAATCAATAGTAATATCTATCTACCCAGCTGTTTTAAAATGAATCTAAATTTATTTTTAGCTAAAATATAGAGTAATCGGAGTTGTAATTTTTTTTAGTTTTTTAATTCTCAGAAGTACTCGTTTAATTGTCTAGACTATTTTAACTAAAATTTTAAATTAAATAAATTATATTTGGCGTTTAAGTTTTCAATGATGTTAGTATACATTATATCTTAAAGTGCAATTGAATTTTTTATCTTTATAAATTTATCATCATGTTGATCATACTCAGATTATTTCTACATAATTTAAAAAAAATAAAATTGTATCGTTTCATGTCAAATTTATTATTTTACAAATGTATTAGGGCAGCTAGATAACATGCATTTTTAACTTTTATTATTTATTATTAAAAAAGAGCATGATGTCTAATAGTATAATTTACTACAAAATACATTTATTTTTAACGAAAATGAAATAATAGATTAGAGATTAAAATAATACAAGTTTTAAATTACTTGGTTGGTAAAAATATGTTTTCCATATTTTAGTAATAACATTGATATTGTAATGGTAAGTAAATTAATGAAAAGTAATACCACAGAATATAACAATACTAAGAATTTCTAATACTTCTTAATGTTTCTATTTTTTAATAGAACAAAGATTTGATGGGACCCGCTTAGCTGCTTGGACGTAATACGTACACCTTGTAAGATTTAACTTTTGTAAAAATATCACACGTTGATCAATTTTAGTTTATCATTAGTTCTTCGCTATATATAATATAATATATAAATTAACATAGTTAACTATTTTAATTACTTAAGTTATAAGCAGGCAGTAATAGATACATTTTAAATCTGAGGGAAGAGAGGAATTTCAAATCCGCAAATTTATTACTCTAATTGACCCGAAAAATATTCAAATTCTGTTAGTTTTATTTCTAATAATATCAATTACAACTATAGTTATTAATCATTTTTTTTTTTTGATAATTACAATATAGCCATAACTATTATAACTAATTGGTAATAAAAAATTGTCAAAATTGTATGACTTAATGATTTAAACCTAATCTTCTATTTATAAACCTATAGGTATACATTTTAAATTTTTAAGAATTGAGTTGTAGATAATAATGTATGATGGTAACGAAAATCAAAAAGAGAATGACAATCTACCAATCATCCCTCCCTAGATATCCTCCGCTGACAACAGTATTAAATTATAAAATTAATCGAGAACTCAAGTTTTAAACTAATGAAATAACAAAATTAAATTATTGTATAATTAAAAAAAAAAAAAAAAAAACAATATAGGCAAAAATTTTGTAATTTTCGAAATAAAAATAAAATGATTACTGTGTACCTAAGTAAATTAAGCGAAATAAAATAATGTCTCAGACTATCAGATATTATTATGGTATCAGTATTTGGAACGGCGCAACACATAGGCAATAAAAGGGCATATTGTATTACATTATTACTTGTCAAGATCTTATCGCTGAAAAAAGCGAGTTAAAAAAATAAAAAACTATTTTAATCACTCTCTTCTAAACATCTTTACTTAAATTAAAAATTTCATTTTTATATATTGAAATAAAAAAAAAAAAATAAAAAAAATGTATGACTCAAAAAGGTAAAAACTAAAAATCTAAAAAATAATACTTTTTTTTTATAAAAATATAAGTTATTATTTCAAATTATTTGTTGATTATCATTATATTATTTTATTTTGGTGTATTTTTTTTATTTATAAATGTTCAGAAGCTCTAAAACACTTAGTTGTTTATTATTATTACAGATATATGGAATAATGATTAATTAATTTTTGTTGTTTTTAGTGTAAAATAAAGTAGGTAATACAGTTTTAATGAAACTGATATGTTGCATTCCAAGTTTAAATTAATAATTAAAAAATTAATTTTGCATGCCTTGTACTTAATAAATAAGAAAAATATTTATATACATGCTGATAGCTAAATATTTGTATCTGTATTTAAATACAATTTTAAAGTATTTTTTACTAAATTTCCATTCATGCAATGACATTAATCACTGTATATAAGTATTAATAGTATTATGGATGCAATACCTAATTTAGGTGAGTTATTCTGAGCAGACAAATATAGTCCATAGGATATAAGTATACAAGTTACAGATATTTGGATGTAAATATAAAAATGTATCTCTTATTTTAGAGTAAAAAATGCACTGTTTACTGATACCTTTTATCTCGGATTTTATTTTTATATGATACCATTTGAAACTGACTTTGGTGTAAACTGTGTGTATGTATTCATTGAGTTATGCTATTTACATGTCAGTACTCACTAACACTAAGGGTATTGAAGCAAGTTCACAACAAATTTGAAATGTTTCTGTATTTTAAATGGAATAACTTTAAAAAAACATTTTTCTGTACTTTATTTACTTATTAAATCTATGTAATGTATAAAATATTGTATAACTAAATTTTTGTTATAAGTTTGTAATACAATTCATAGATATATCTATGGATAGTTATTTAAAGCTTAATAAAGTGCTTATATTAAATAACCATAGAAAAACAGTTAAATAGGCCATATACACCAAATATCAGAAATTATCCAAATTATTATTAATTAGATGACTGAAGTAGTATAATAAGCTGTGTTCTATAGTATTAGTATTTCACTCCAGATATTATTAAACTATAAACTGTATCGACCGAAAGTCCCAAACATATAATTTACCATTAAATTCATATCATTTTTAATTTTACTTAACACTGATTGTTCAAAATTGACAGTAATAAGTAATAAATTATAAAAACTGATGATTTTTTGGTACATTGTAACATGAATTTGTAATATAATAAATTACTTTTGTATTTTATATTTTTGTTAAGGTACTTAATCAGTTTTGTTACATTAATTTCTTAATTTCTTCAAGTAAAAGATGTCAAAAATTTTTTAATTTAAAAATTTATCAACATACTAACCCACACAAGATAAAAGTATACAGTATTTTTTATAAAGTATACACATATTTCACTATGATTGATTACATTAATACTCTATAATTAATCCAAAAAATTATTATTCACATTAACAACCTAAATAACACTTATAAATCAACTTAATAAGTTCTTCAATACTTTTCAATTTTGTTTTTAATTTTTAATGATACAGCATACTAGCTATGTTTAATGTCTTTAGCTACCATACAAAAAAAAAAATATTACTACACATTTATATTAAAGTGAATTCTATGTTAAAATTAAAGTAAAGTAACATCTAAGATCATAATTAAAGAATACAATAAAAATTTAATTTTTCCCCTAATTTTTCATGATGTATTTTCATTGCATCAAATAATAATGGAGATATAAAAATAATAGTTAACAAATGAAAATATTAATTCTCATGATACACCATTTAATTTTTTTTTAATTAAACATCATGCTATAAGTACAGTTTTTTGTTTTTTAATTTACTGTTGTTTTTAATTTTTATAAAATACCTAATAAAAATGTAGAATAAAAATTAAACAGTTGATTGGATGAACATTTATAGTATAACTTTACATTAAACCAAATCAAATTAAATAGCTGAAATACATAGAACTACCAATACATTAATATCATAAATATCTAATAAATATTCAACATTCTTATAATCTAAGTATTTATTTTTTTTATTTTCCTAGTTTGTAACAATTTATTGTAATATAAATAAAATAATTTAACAGATATTAATTTTTATGTATTTATAAGTGTTACCTTTTATAGTTTTAATATTGTGAACAAAAAATAATAATAAATATTTATAAATTGGTATTGGTTTGTTATAGCCCCATCCAGGTGATTGAAAACTTTAAAGCCCAGTCACTTAAGTTTGTTATTTTCTTGCTATTTATAATGATAAATACATTATATAAATTTAAAATAATGTATTTATTTAACAATATAATATTAACTAAAAATGTTTAGGCTTTTTTTTAGACAGTATATAAATGAAAATAATAATAATTATTATTATTATAGAACCATATCTAATATGTTGGTTAATAATATGTATCAATGTTATTTCTGATAGATTTCTGAAACACTAATTATGAAAAATTCTATAGTTACACAGCATATACTATTGAACATCTATTGTTGAGGTAATATACGTCTTCCATTATTCTTCTGGTGTACGAAAAAAACTTTCATCTGTTTCATCTATTAAATTTAGATTATCTACTTGATTATTCTTGCCCTTTTTGCACCAAACACAAACTACATGTAAACAACCACATTTTTTCCAATATCTAATTCACGTTTACAATATGCCACTGAAGTAAATTCATGAATCCAAGAGAATACACAAAATCATTTATTGGTAATCTCAAACTATTCAAACAATAATTATCTTTGATACCTTAATATTATAAAACAATTCCAAACAATTTCTTCATTAACATTGCCATCACAACCCTTTTAAAAACATTTTGTGGCCATTTTCATACATACTTGTCATTTATATAATATTTTTGAATTGAAAAAATTGAATTTTAATATTAATATTGGGGACGCATGTTAATAAATATTTAAAATTAATTTCAATAATAATATATTAAATAATAACTAAATCATATTTGAAAAACATATTTTCATGTTTTAACCTAATAGTAATAGTATGTTTTTTTGTCAAATTATTAGATTATTTATAAAATAAAATAAAATATTATATAAACTCATTATTTTCATTATTATCATTTATATACAATTTAGAAAAAGCTTAGACATTTTTAATTAATATTATATCATCAAATAAACATAACATTTTATATTTACACAATGTATTTATTACTACAGATGGCAGGATTATAGAATAGACAGTAGTCATGGGTAGAGCTATAACAAACTAATATCTATAAATTAAATTAAAAAATTAACTCTGTATAATTTTGTAAATGATAAAATTTAAAAATAAATATTTTCAATATAAAAGATTTTATTCAATGTTCAATAAATAAAAATTAAAAAATTGTAATTAAAGAAAGTAAGCTCAATTTCTAAATTTTAGACAGCATTTATATAAATGGCTGTAAATATTTAAAATTTTAAGTTCAGAATTTTTATTTAGATGCTACTAACCTCGGGAGCCATCCAATAAGGTGTTCCTACTGATGTATCACGTCGCCCCATTGTAGCTCCTAAATGTGAAGAAACTCCAAAATCAACTAATTTAACTTGCCCATCTTCAGTTAAAAGAATATTATGCCCTTTCACATCACGATGCATACAGTGATTACGATGTAAAAACGCTAGAGCCTTATAAAACAAAATAAATACAATCAATAACTTTATTTATAGATTAGACAAAATGGGTAATATTTAATAAGTAAATTGACTATAAAGATTATCTTGAATCAAAAAAATTTACCTGTAAAGTTTCATGTAAAATATATGCAATTTGATCTTCAGTTAATTGTTTTCCTTGGGCTTTTAGTCCATGCACCAAATCGGTCACTGATCCTCCTTGACATAGCTAAAACCAAATTTTAAAATAATGTAATCTTTATTAAAAAAATTAATTAAATGTACTAAATTAAAATAAACACAACATTTTCTCATTAACTTTTTTTAGTAACATTCATAACTTAGACTAGAAAATATGATGATAAATTACATTTGTGAACCATCGATGACTAATAAGATAACAATATATTAACGGTATTTACCTATAGTTCATATTGAAATAAATATATCTAATATCTTATTTGTTTTAATAATAGTTACACCTTTGGATCAGTACATATACCATTTTAATAAATTGTTAATTGACTTATTAACTGCTAAACTTTAATAAGAGAATACTATTTCCAATTTAATATCAAGTTTATTTAGTTATTTCAGCATAAAGTGAAAAATATGTATTAAAAACACCAAATTGTAAAATTTAAATTGAGACCTATCTATACAAATTATTAGACATAATATATTTATGAAATTTCTACTAGTTTTAATATTAATCAAAATAATCTATATTTAAATTTGCTATTAATTATTATTTACTTGTATCTATAAAATGCAAATTTAAGACTAATCAAACTATGATTTAGGTGCTAAATTCAATTTATCATAATAAACAATAGTTTATTATAATATTTTTGAAATAATATTGATTAAGCATAAAAGATATGATGTATGTCAGCAAATTTGTGATACACATCTAGGTGGTATACCACTGCATACTCTATCTATCGTTTCTACTTCCATAGCAAACTATTCAATATTCCAAATTAAGCTGCTATTATTATGTTACATACCAACATATTATTTTAATTATCAGTCAAACTACAAAACATAATTTATCTAATTATTTACTGATTATATTTTTGTATTTTAATCTCTATAAACTATATTTGACAGCATTATATGTAAAAATAAAATTAGTACTTTCCTAATGTTTTATTTATGTAATATCTTATTCCTAATAAAGCACTTTACATATCATTACAATATATATAGCTAAAACAAAGTATATAGGTACTCAAAATAAGACTTACTTCCATAACAAACCATAATTGGTCATTGAGCTGTTTAGAACCTTTAACAAAATAGATTCCATGAAATGAAGGAATGTTTGGATGCAAACTAAGGTCTCTCAATGCCAAGTACTCATCTTCAATTTCTTCTTCATTGCCTGCAATATCTTCTAATATTTTAATGGCAACAAACTCCCCTGTGATAAAAAATTCAATTTAGTACATACAATTTTTTTTAATTGCACATTACATTGTACAAAACCAGTAAAAATGTGTAATAAGGTTAAGTATTACATAAATTCTTTGATATTGGTATCATTTAAATATTGTACTATATAGATGTGCGCAATAGGTAAAAAGTTCTGCCTAGAAACCCTCAAAACTTTAAAATTGGAATCCTTTATTTTATCTATTGTTACTAAATAAGGTACACATTTTTTCTAAAATAGGTATGTTACAAAAAAAATTAATAATATTATGATAATTATTCTGCGTTATCAATAATTCATATTATAATTTACAATACTGTACACATTATACATAAAAAAAACATTGTTACATTATTATGTAATGAGAGAAGTATCATGACCTAAAAACATTAAGAATTATTTTATTTTATTAAGTTCTAAATTTTAATTTTGATTTAGTAATAAGCGAATTTAATAATTTCATTAATATATGTCTGTCATTGTAAATTTTATTTTTTATTATTGTTATAATTACATATTAATATAATACATTTTATGAAAGTTAATTTAAATAATTAGGAATTCTATCTAAAATCATATATAATAATTTATTAAAGTTATGTGTCTTTCAAAGAGAATAACAAAGAAAGGGATACAAAGCACAATAGACACCACTTTAAATTCAGGTTTAACCATTCCTATAACTACCATATTCCATTTTTATATATTGATTTAGGTAAACCTTTACCGGTGGTCGTATCTTTGGCTCGAAATACTTCGCCGTATGTTCCTTCGCCAATGAGCTCGTCAATAGTGAACCGACCATCTGGACTGGGCACCGAATTCAAGCCAAAACGCTGGCACATCCTGTAATAGTCCATCTCGATATCCGCTGCAAAGGACGATAATCATTTAGTACGACAGCGAATCGTATGCTACGAGGCTGACAGAATGCAACGACTACAACCAGACCCAAATAGGACTGGCGATTTGAACGACGATGACCATTGATCGTAATGACATTAACGATTTAATAAAATAAACAATATGTTTATTTTAGTAAGTACTCGAGTACTGGAGTTAATGGTAATTTACAACAGGATGAGATCGAAGAGTCACAAGCTTTCATTTGTCACGAGATACGAGATCATGAACAACTAAAACACTTTCGATATTTAAGTGATATTAAATAAATGTATATTATCAGACATTCGGACACGATATTATTATTATTATTATTAATGTACTCTCGTATGTGTGTTTATGACGGTCCCGCGTATTTAATATAATTGTATCAACAGGAGGTTTTGAGGGGATATTGTAAACAAAAATCACCTGGCCAGCGCGCCTGGTCCGACTGCGTGCGGTGTATACGTATATTACGGTGTGTACTGCGTTGGTGTGCGTGTACAACTTCGCGCAGTCGCACACTCGCGATGCACATTACAGAAATCAGTGGTGTGAAACGCATAGTGTTGCCATAGCGCCGGAAGTGCATTGTACGCGTTTTGATTTTGTTTTGTTTATTATATTTTACCGCGAATAGTACTTCCCTACTTGGCCGTATTATTATAATTTTTTATTACCATACCAATACGCTGTACAGCGTTCAAGAGTATTCTCAACAAGTCTATCGTCTATACTGTTGCTGTACATACAGTGTGATTTATTTTTAACTAAAATCGACCAATATCGTATTATTATTATTATTATTATTATTATTTTTATTATTATTATTATTGTCTCCATAAACACTAGTAGCTTTATTTTAATTTTTTTAATTTTTTTAACCAGATATTGACGTATTATCTAAATTATTCTACGTTTCTTGTACACTGTTTTTCCTAATAATATTGTATGCTGTATCGACATCTAATTTTCAGACTATACTACAATTTTAGTTTTAATTTAACAATTAAAATATTTTATAAAAAATATTGATTAGATGTATAAATGTAATTTCGGAATAAAAACTATAATTTACTTAGTTTTAACAGAAGTATTAGTACAGCCTAAATATATATTTAAACTTTTAAACAAGGAACCATAAGGGTATTAAAAAATATAATCTAAGTAGGTACTACTGAAGATGCACTATTCTTCATTTATATGGTTAAAACCTTAAAATTTAAGCTGATTTAAATAAATATCAATATCCCGTAGTTCAGATAGTTCAATATAAGTGATTCACTTATGTAGGTTTACCTATTGTATGCATTGTAATTATCAGAAAATGTAAAAGTTAAAACTAAATTAAAACTATATCAAGTTAGTAGTTACTTATAAGTTTCTAATACTTAAGAAAACTAAAAGTTGATATGCTGTTTAGTGTTCACATCAAAATTTAAAAAAATCTGGAAGTGGGACCATATAGTTAATATAGTTATGAAAAAATATATGTTTAACACACAATAAAACATAAACTATTGCATGAATTTCAAATTTATTAATAAAAAACAAGTTATAAAGTTCCAGGAATATTTTTAAACTCAAATTAACTAAATAATAATAATAAATAAGAATATTCATAAAAATATTATAATATAATTAAGTTTCTATTATGTTAGTATTGTTAGTCATGATCACCATTTACTTCACCACACCAGACACCAATAAAACGTTGTTTTATTTATGCAAACTACCAAAATTCTCATGGCATGGTTTCGTTTTGACAAGCCTTAGTCCTTACCTACTCTTTTATGACTTGACAGCGATCATTTTTTTATTTTGCGTTCCAATTCTGAACAAATGAGTTTGTCAGGTTTGTCTGACATTAAATATGTATAGATTCTTACACGATATATCAGATTATGTAGGTGTATCTAATATAGCAATAGCATATACAAATATTTTTAATGGGAGATTCATTAAAAAGTTATATTTAATATATAAAAAATATATATCAAAATATATATGTATTGTACACAAAGATTATACATAGATAGAACATAATATAATTTCCTGGATTTTCTTCCAATTTTTTAATGGCCTCTTTGTATAACTTTTTTTACTTTAATTCATCAAAAATTATTCCATAACCATTTTTTTTATTTTTCGTGTTTCAGAAAAATTAACAGCATAATATTATTTTAGAACGTATTAGAAATTTCACCCCCTTCCTTGCTGAATCCGCTACTGAATATCACTAATATCTACGATAAGTGAATTGTTTATAACAATTATTTATAGAACATAATTTCAAATAAACGATTTCTAATAAAAATCCGGAGATGACGGTAACATGACAACTTGTTTTTTTTTAATTTTAATCTATTTCTTTTATAAATATATTATGAAGATAAATTATCTAAAATTTTTAAATTTCAATTATTTATATAAATTTATATATATATATATATATATTATGTATGTAAATAAGTAAGTAATACGTATAGTAAAATAAAATCTTAAAGTTGAAAAACCCTCTTAAACTTGAATACGCCACTTCAATATAGTTAAATAGTTATTAGTGTTGATAACAATAATTATTTTAAGTAGCCCACGGTATGTATGTAGGTTGCTTATATTATCATGTATTTTTGTATGACCCAAACAGTAAACACACGCCTACATCTACGTGAGAATATTATGTAGATAAACGCACACATACCTACTACATTGAATTCTGACAATTCTGCATTAATATGAATGTATAATATATTATATTAAGATATTAAGTATAGCTGTATAGCTGTATAGTTATACAAAAAACACAATCAGGAAGAACGTTTTTTTTTCGATTAGTGTAGCTATAAAAATAATAACTTCATTGTTTTCTAAATATTTAATATTGTAGGTATCCATCTTCAAGTAGCGTTGGCATAAATAATAATTAAAGAATAAAAAAAACACACATTATAATATACACATATTATACATGTCTTATATAAGACAAAATTTCAATATGGCAATAAGGTATATTTTCAATATCTATGATATTTATCATTTGGCCACTATGGCACTGTATTAATACCTATATAATACTACTATAATATTTCCCAAAATTAAACTGATAATAACTTAGTAATATTTAACTATTGTTACATAATATTATCATAGACTGCACTATCAGTACTCAACTAACTAAATATAGGTATTGTAAAATTCACATGCAGAATGCAGTTTTATATAAACTTCGATAATAATGTGAAATTACGCGCAATATATTTACTATTAACTATTCAAAAATACGATTAAATAAGTAGTATTATTGTATTAACTATAAATTACCTTTTAACTTTTTAGTGTTAAAATGAAAATAAAAGTATGAATATAACTATATATATAAACTTGGTGGAATACTACATCATAATATTTAACTGTTATGAAAACAATATTTGATTATAAAACCATACGTTCTAAGGAGCAAGAATCATAATTTATTTTCAGTCTATGTGTTGATAATCTATTAAAGTTTATAATGTATAAGTAAATATGTTAATATAAACTAATAAATAATAATAAATAAACCTTTCATGCGGATTTTAAACCATAGCAAATAACTCATTTATTGACGTTTAACGTTAAAGATAATCTTTATATGCGTTTTTTTGTAAAATATTGAATAATATATTTATATTGATTAATATTATATACTATATAGGACTAATAGTTAACCAAAATCCAAAAAGAATTTTCTTATATTAATTATAATATAATTATATCATTATTAATGAAAACGAAATAATTTGTTAATTGAAAAATGTAATCAATTGAAATATTTTAGTATAATTATTAACTAATTAGTTACTCTATATCTGCTATTTGGTATATAATGCAATTATAAAATAAAAGCTGTATCACTGATAAATCATTTGAAATAGTAGAAACGTTATAAAGAAAAGTTATAAAAATATTCATATTCGTAAATCATAACTCATAAGAGTACCTATAATTACTATAATAGAGGTAATTTAAATATTCAATATAGGAATTTTTAAATGGTTCAATCGCAATAAATAAAAATATTGGAATATAAGGTACCTATTTACACATGTCTCATAAAATATAACCAAATATTTTAACCAATATGTGTAGAATATAATTGTTTCAATAATATATAATTACAAATTATAATAACAAATTCACACTTGATATACGTGTCTCAATTCAAAATTAAATACTTTAATTATTTAATCACATTATAGTATTGTATAAAAAAATAAAATGTTAACGAATTTGTTCGAAAATAAGTTTTTATATTAGTCTTGCATTAATTACAAATTATTTATTCATTAATAAAAACTTATAAAATAATTTCTAGACTACATGTCTAAATTAAATTTTTAATTTATTATTGTTTTGAATCTGTTCTAAGTTTTAAAAACGAGCTTGTAGATAGCTGAATCGGTTTACAAAATATATTCTTAGTACTACATAAAAGCAATATATCAACAAGTCCAGATGTAATGAGAAAGTATCACTTATTCACTAGAGATATTTGATTATAATTTAATGCAATATATTTATAATATATTTATTGGAATATTATTACTGAATACCGTGTATAATTTCAGTCTTGTGAATTCAATTATTTATTTTAGTTGTTATTTGAATCAATTAAAGTTAATTGTATTTATATACTCGTATAGTGAAACTTGAAATTACAATTAAATCTTGAATCATTTTTTAAATTATTAATATACCTATCCTATTTCTAAAAAAAAAAAAAAAATGAATACATACATTAACTAAAAGTTAAAACGAGTTTTCATAAATTAAGACTTAAATTGTTTCTTACGAATGGTATAAATTATAATTATATAAAAAGCATCAAGACATAATTATTGTATTACTATAATGCTGAATACTCACAATTTTGAAGCACATCAACGTATGACATGTCGCAGAAAATTCATAAATTTTTCAGGAGTATATAATAATCTGAGTTTTTCAGAATAATTTTATTATTCATTTATTTTAACATTCATTTCATAGCCTAAAAAATTAAATAACACTCATATAAATGTAAATAATATATATAGGAGCTTTTGTGAATTATTAAAATAAAAAATATACATTTAATAAGTAAAATATAATTTAAACATAAATATATGTTTGTAAAACTATAAACAATAAATTAGATACTGACAAAAAAAATTTAAAATGACACAACCACTTTACTGTTATTATTGAAGTTCATTATAATATTATTGATATGCATGGCTGACGTTCTGCACTGATAAATGATCTGTTCATTTATAGTAAAGATTATAATATTTACAAAATATAAAACAGTAATGATTACTTTATTTTAAGTTTAAAAATCATTATAAAATGTTAACTTTGCAAAGTTCATACAAAAAATGTTTTGTTTGGAAAAAAAAGACATTTGAACTATAGACCGTAACCTATTTATTAAATTATCGTCAGTTACAAGGCTGCACTTCTATAAGAGGCTTATTGTACCTAAATACTGTACGCCATAGCAACAGTAGTCTGTCTTATAAAATAGTTCCAGAAAATAAAAATATATAGGTAAGTATTATCACTATTATCTGTCTAAATAAAAAACTTACGAGCCCAATTGGTTCAAAACTTGAATAGTTAAACATATAATATATAATTATATAACTATTACACATAATAATGCGCACCATCAATGGAAGGTAATTAAAACTAGTCTTGTGAAATATTTTTTTTATCATTGCCACATATTATATGATATATATAATCCAGTTTTTTTTTCATATAATCAACCCACAATTTCTACAAGTTATTATGTCCCTAAGATCCGAAAATAGGTTTTGGCGCCAATAATATCAATAACATTTTAAATTCCATACCTGGAAGTCATGTCATTATTTTTAAGCAAACAATTTAATAGATCTAAAGAAAGATATGAGAATCCGATAATGATTTTAAGCTATGAGACATGGTCATTAGTCATTACTCATTGACCATAATAACGTCGATTGTCGAGATCCAATCTATCAGTCCAATTTATTTCTTATTTCTATTGATAGTTGGATAATACATTATAGTTTTAAAATATTAGCAATATAAATTCGAAACAATCATATGTTAAAGGAATTAAATATAAAATAAACAATATAGTAATATTTTATATTTTAAATAATATTTAAAAAAAATACTTGATTATACTAACATAAATAATTAATTTTTAACCCATATTTTATATCTTAAAAAAATCATGGTAGTAACGTTCTACAACAAAATATTTTTAACAAAAATTTGAATCACCTAAGTATGTTGTATTTCATTATCATAACAGGTAATAAAATAACAAAATATTTTAACAGGTCTTATTTAGTTTTGTTAGTTTAAATATAAAAGTAATTTTACTTAAAGATATCAACATTATGTTGTTCGTTAGGAGCTTTTTCGATATTGAAATTGTAAAACTATACACGCGCTTCTAATTCGTTTCAAGTTTAATATATTTAAATAAAAATTCCAACAAACTACAGATTATGTCGTTACCTTCAAGTTAAATAATAAAAATAATTACCTAGCATTACTTATGCTCAGAATATAGTTGAGAAATACCAGTATGATGAATAGTGAAGTCTGCAATATAGAAAAAAATATGGCATCGCCAATGAAAAGGTAGCGAGAAAATGTTCGATTACCTACTGGGAGACATAATATGCGCGTGTGCTGCCTAAATGACCTTGAATATTGTTTTTAGAAGGGATAAACCGTATATAGTATGTACGTATTGCTTATGTGTATTGAGTAAACCTTAATTCAATTAAGTGTTTAGATTCACTGTACATATGACACAAGTATTTAAGTAAACATTGCACTTAACATGTTAATTGTTAAGTGAATAGTGTAACTTTTACAACTATACAAACTACATAGTATAGTGTACTTGTTGTTTACATATGTACATTGTACAGTGTACCAGTGGCAAGTATACATTGATTTTTGATTTTTTTACTCTGGGGGTAGATTCTAATAAAAAATGTAATCTAATTTATAAATTTAAAAGGTAAAAATAAAAAATGTCCAGTTTTTTTTCAAAATAACGAGAAAAACAAACAATTAAAATAAATTTGAAAAAAACGTAAGATTAGCTTTCGACAAAATAAATTTTGATCAATTCATTAATTATTTATGCACACATTAAAATACCACTCTATTGAATGGTAGGTGTTATCGGTATCGATTGGTTCACTGCGATACCTAGTGTGATGGATGTGTTAATTTGAATTCAATGGTGTATCATTGTACGAGTATATCTAGGAAAAACGATTTTGAGTGAAGAGTAGAGACGATCTAGGTACCAGCATGTTACTAAGAATGTGCCATATTGTTTTTTGATGTAGATAATATATATTAAGTAAAATAATTAATTTTATTATTAGTAATAGAGTAAGTCAAATTGATTTTTGCCAAAAACATTGCATTTGAAAATAACATTGTGTACTTAATAATTTATATGAAATATAATAATAGTATACATAAAAGTTATATGCCCTCACAAATGTTTTTGAACTATAAAAATTAATGAACATCGTTATTCCCAATTTAAATTTATAATATCATTCGAATTTCAACTTAAATTGTTTGATTATAAGAAAATTATGCTTTAATATATATTTTTTGTTTTCGTATAAGCTACTCATGAGTAACTTTGTACTGTAGGGATAGTTCTAAGGACTTGATTAGGAAGGGGGCTATAAATCATAATATTCATTACAATATTATAATATAGCATAGGTACTTAATATCATTAAACTTAATTTAGGTATACTTCATAATAAGATAATAAGAACATACTTTTAACTACATATTTATACGTGTCTTTAATAATATAATTTTTTTTTTTTGGAATTTTGCTTTTAACAATTAACAATTTTTTTTATGAAATATGAGCTTGTAAAATTGATAAATTTTATTAAAATTTGAACTTTAAATGCTTATCAAATTGTTATGAAAATGTATTTTGAATTTATATATATATAAACAATTAATGGGAGGCTTTAAATTCAATTTTCAAGTTTTTTGACCTAGCAAAAAACGTTTAATCGTTATTTATAGAACTAAAAAAATGTAAGATTTTAAATGTTTATTTATAGTTAAAAAGAGTCAAAATATTAAATACCTACTCTTAAAGTTGATAATCAATTCATTATTTTTATTATTTATTGTTTTTTTCATATATATAAAAACAAATCAATTATCAAAAAATTAGTAAAAAATCTATGTACTTACCAACATTTTTATCGCTTCTATTAAAATCTAAAAAATAAATATGAAGAATCAAAAATTAAGTTAAAACTTACTAAAATCATTTTTTTTTTTTTAAACCAGTTATGTTTTTCTACATGGCATATGAAATAATTTTTAACTATCATATATTTTATTTTTTATTTATATTTAATACAATTTTACTAAGAATCATTAATTATTATTAAAGTTGATAATTGCGATTACCACAAATCATAACCGAATATAACCTATGTGTAATTGTGGTAACATATATTCTATTCTATGCACACGTCTCTTCACATTTAAGTCTTATCAATGTGTACATTATCTATGTAAACATTGTAAACCACAAATTATATTAATATTTTTGATTATGTGTTTTAAATTGTGGTAAAAATTAAAATGTAAATACTAAATACTAAAGACTAAGGAGTAAAGACTTTGTACTAAACATATATTCAGTGATCAATTAAATCTTTAAAAATTAAAACATAGTACTAATATTATTAAATAATTTTAATGTTTATGTTCTATTAAACATTAGTGCATACAACATTACTTAACTACATTGTCACTTAGATACTGAATTAGTATTTAGTACACACAGGCTAGCATATTGCAGCTGTTCTGCACCATATCGAACGATTTAAAATTAATAATCTTGATTTGTGGTGCATCGCTTGTAAAACATATCGTTCTACGTCACATTGGTAAGTTAGTTTCATGACTGATTTTACACGATATTTTAAAAATTGTTTATAGGTTCAAAAGTAATAATACAACCTGATACTAGAGCATTAGACGTAGTGTTTGGATTCTAAAACTAGGAACACTGAAATTCAAAAGAGCTCCAAATGGCTTGGAGATCTCACGGACGAAATAATATTGAACTTGTACAAAATTTGCGAGGTAAATAATAATTGTCATTAATTATAAGATTGTTAAGATTTATTAATGAAACCAGTTATGTTATTTTTATTTAGTTTATCATACTATTAAAATTGTCTTGATTCATTTTCAAATTAAATTATGTTTTTAATTCTTAAATGTTTTGTATTATTCATAATTTCATGTTACTTGGTCAATTTTATAATTTTATTTTATACTTATATTTTTAAAGAAATAATAAAAATAATCTGTTTAATCTCTCAACTTTACGATCATCCTTAAAGAATTTAAAATTTAAACAAACAACAGGGTATAGAAGTTATGATATAATATTTTTGGTTAAAATACTGGCAATATTAATTATATAAAATAATGTTGATTATTTAAAATATTTTGCTAATTTTATTCTATTCAAAATAATATTATACTAGACATTGGACATAAATTGTACACATAACTGTTTCTACTCTCCTACTCATCATCTTTGCTTGTGCAAATATGTGCTCTTGTTCTAGATAGAGTATAAATTTAAAACATTTCTACTATTTTAATTTGTATTATTCACTAACCAACAAATGTTAATTATGTCTTAAATTTTTTATTTTTTTTTAGCTAACAATGTAATTAAAAGTGATAAAGTAGAAAAAATAATGAAAGCTGTTGATAGAGGAAATTATGTATCAACTTCACCATATTTAGATCAACCACAAAGTATTGGGTATGGAGTTACAATCAGCGCACCTCATATGGTATTATATAAGACATATTATGTGTATGATTTAACTTTAAATAGTTCTGAAAGAATATTGAAGTTGTATTACTTTCAACAATCTCTATAATAAATGCTCAATATAGGCCAAGATGTCAATTTTTTTATTTTAGTATTGATAAAACCAGGGAATTATTAATACAAAAACATCTTGTTATATATAGAAAATATAGATATTATTTTAAATTTTATATACTTATAGCTATAAAATTTAAAATAATTTATTCATTTATTAATATTATGTTCATGTAATTACTTAAATGATTTTATTTATTACCTATTTTATTTTAGCATGCATATGCTTTGGAACTATTGAAAGACCAATTAGTAGAAGGAGAACGAGCCTTGGATATTGGTTCTGGATCTGGATATTTAACTGTTTGTATGGCTATTATGTTAGGAGAAAATGGTAAAGCTGTTGGCATTGATCATATTCCTGAGCTTGTTGAAAAATCTTTAGAAAATGTTAAAAAAGATAATCCTGAACTATTGAATTCCCAGAAAGTGATTTTAGAAAGTAAAATATTAGAATACATTTCAATATTGTAATTATAAATTTAATCAAAGTATATAATTGTTACAGCTGGAGATGGACGACTAGGGTTAGAAAAATATGCACCATATAATGCAATACATGTTGGAGCTGCAGCTGAAAAAATTCCGCAACCGGTAAATAATAAATAATTAATATCTCTATTGGTTGATATTTGATCATAAAAATATTTAAAAAAACATATTAATTGTAAAATTAACTCTTTAAAATAATGTGTTTCTTATCATACTTATTGTTTAGCATTGGTATTATGCTTCTCCTTTTATTTGTATGAATTTTTTTCATGGAAAAAATAGGTGTTCATATTTTAGTTTTTGAATTAATAATCTGATACATTGACATAACCTTTTGATATACATTTAAATAGCAAATAATAATTAACTATCATCTTATTTTATTACATAGGATAGTTAGGTTATTGTTTTTATATTTTATAATACTCAAATTAAAATATTAGATTTTTAACATTTTTATTTGTTGAAATATAGTACATATTTTTATAGACATTTATTAAAAAGGATGTAATTTCATATTTCTCATTACATAATTAAGTAATAGATATTTATTCACTATTGTATTTACATTTGTTATTTTTATTCTTTAAAAGTGTTATTTTAAGACTAAGATTATTTTTCATCTAAAAAATGAGTGCCCATAGTATGCAAATTCATATCTTGCATACCCCGAAAACACATTTATATTAGGAAGCATGTCTCAAAATAATTTATGTTGGATAATTATTGCTGTTTTGGTATTTTACTATTTATTTAAATTAGTTTATTAACTTTTTGAAATACATCTATATATGTATGTATATTATAACTTATATTTTCATGTTTTAATTACAGAAAATTTAAATGTATTATTTTATTTTGAATAATATGTGTTGTATTCTATTAGTTAATTGATCAACTAAAACCTGGTGGACGTCTTGTATTACCAATTGGGCCACAAAATGGAGACCAAGTGTTAGAAGTGATTGATAAAAAATTGGATGGCTCATTATCCAGGAAAAAACTAATGGATGTGATTTATGTTCCTCTAACAGACGAAGCATCTCAAAGAAATAAATGGAACCATTGACTATGTACTATTAATTTCATCTGATAAAAATTAAATTACTTAATTAGTTCTGGATTATTAATTGATAGTTTTTATTAAACATGTACCTAAGCAGAATATTACTGTGAAAATTTTTTTAAATATTGTTTTATTTTTATTCCTAAATGTTGATATTGTTATTAAATTATATTTATAAATTAAATCATTGTGACATTAAATTAAAAGTTTATAAATTATAACACCTTGAATAATTAAAAACATTGCTTATTATGTTCTATCAGCTACTGTATTGATTTATATTGTATTTTGAATTGTAATCTAATTATAGTTCATAAATTAAATAATCGTGAATAAAGATTTCAGTTTTCAGTGGTTATATTCTATTATTGTATCTTCTTAAATTATTGAATACTTCACTTAGTAATTTTAAAATCTTATTAGGTAATACATTTTCAATTTATTAATAGGTACTTGTGAATGTACTTTAAAATCACAGCTTAAATTTAAAGAATATATATACTGTATTTAAATTTTAAACACTACTATGAAAATAATTTGTTTAGCATCATAACTGTATTTTCAAGTATTATTTTTTATTTTTAGTTCTATGATTTTTGGTTTATTTTATTAAATAATATTTACCTGAACAAAAGAAACATTTGAAAAAAAAAATTTATATTTTTTTTAACAGCTCTAAAATGCATAGGACCACTAATATTATATTTTAATATTGTAGCTTTAGATAAAGGATTAACATGGGCCCACTATATTAGAGCAAAGAGGCCATCATTAAATAACCGTTTTCATATTCTCAAACCTTTAATTTCTAATAAACATACCTCCTCTGATATCAAATTCCTCATCTAAAAAACCTTACTGAAACCAATCTGGACTTATAGCATACAACTAATGAGAAGTGCAAAAAAGATAATTTTAAATAAAATTCAATCTTTTCAAAACATAGCGCTAAGAAAATTAATAAATGCCAACCCATACATATTTAACTATACTCTCCACACAAACCTGAAATTAAAAACAATCCACGAAGAAACCACTTTTACAAAAGATTCCACAACCTACTTTCTTCCCACTCAAACCCTTTAATTAAAAACCTTTCCTCCCTCACAATCTCCAGCAGTTCTAGATGCTTAAAATTTAAAAGGTGCAAGACCTTTTACAAATTGTAATATAAAAAAAAACATGTCTAAATAAATATTAATTTCACAATTCTTTTTTTTAAACCAATATTGAAGTATCATTATTGAGTGGCTTCTTTATTCAATGTTTAAATTTTTGAATGATCATGTTATTTGTTTCTTATCATATGTACTTATTATATAATCTGATATAGATTGTATATTTTGACTTAAAAAAAAAATGTTGTAGTTGGTTAACTAACAACTAGATGTCATTTGATAATTAATAATTAAATTAGAGTTATATATTTATCATAAATGAAATGTATTGTTTAATATTTAAACTGCTAAAAATAGAATTACCCTTGGAGTCTTGATTATCAAATAATTTTGTATTGAATGATTTAAGGGCTTAAGGCAATCCTTAAAATGAAAGTAAACAAATTTAAAATATCTTCAGAGTGCCGAGAAGTTTAGTTTAATTATATGTGTACGCCTCGCCGGATTACTACTGCAGATAACTTGGCTACAGTAGTGTTACCGAGGCGCGAATAAGTTACTCTATCGTTGACCCAACCCGACAGTGGTACACACATGGCTAAGAATCGGACTAACCGACGCGTCGCCAACTAAGTGACTCAACCGGGTGCCAACGTTGGGGGGGAATTAATAACCACCACGCACGGTTTCCACATAACTGTCAGTGGGGAGGTGACGGAGATGTGAGCAAATTAGAAATGCTCTACGATCAACATCACGTGAGCACAGCCAGGACGTGGAAACGCGCTTAATCACCGCCCGTTGTCGGACGAGATACGCGGTTAGGTTGAGGATCCTGGTTCTCTAACCATCACCGATGATGGTGACTACCAGGACCAATTCTAATTAAATTCAACGGTGCTTATGTGACAGTATCCGGGTACATGACTGCGTGATATTCGTGTCCCGAGGATGCAACATACAGTGATCAGGAGTCATTTCTGGTCGGTTTAAATTCAAGCTACAGTAACACAATCCTTAATACCGGAGCAGCTCTGGCTACGAAATTAGCGATTTCAAGACTGCCCATGCCGACTATCCTTCGTTTAGCGACGATTATGTGTGTATTAATGGAAATTTCTTGAAAGCGCTATCTGCCAAGAATAAGATATTTCGTATTCACGAATGTTGAGCCGCGAGAGGTCGCATTTTCACAAGTCTTTCTATTGACTATCGTACATCCTGAAATCTTAAAATATTTCAAAACTGTTATTTTGATCGTATAAATGTATACCTAATACCTATGATATTTGTTTTAAAGTTTTTTAGTTATGCAATTTTTTACGCCATAGATTTCTATAGATATACTTCAAAATATATTAAATCATAATGATTTATACACATTTAGTACGTAAATTGAACGTATAATTAAATAAAAAATAACGATATTTTCCTCTGATAATTTAAGTGATTTATTTTGTTTTTATTCGAGAAATGTTAATCGTAGAGACTTGAAACATTTTGTTAATAATAAACATAAACGTAATGAGTAATAATTAACAACATAAATTAATAACAATAAAAAAAAATAATTTTTTTTATATACAATAATCATTTAAAAATAAAAAATTAAGTATTATTTAAATTATTTATTCTACAATTGCATTTACTACAAGTTTTTTTTTCAATTTAACTAATTTACAAAACATCTATACAGTTATAATTATTTAATGACGAGGTAATCTGCTATAGGAACAACAGAATACAGTGAAGCGAGTTTCTAGTTTATTCAATTATTATTTTGTCAGATTAATAGCTGAGAACATCTCTGTTATGATTTTTTATAAAATTATGAATTTAAAAATTACCATTTAAACTTTTAAGCTTTTATGTGCGTATAATATAACTTAGAACATAAGCGAATATCCCTTTTGATCATACCATCGCCACGTGCCCACACCACTATGAGTTACATTCTTGTATTACAAGTTCTCTATGCTTATTAGTTATTCTAAATTTTATAATACATTTTTTTAGAAGAATCTATTTTACAAAAGTATATTTAAGTCTTTAATTATACATATGAAATACATTATAATTCAAATTTTGTGCACACTTTGTTTATAGATATTAAAAATCAAAAATAGATTTGCTGACAAAATTTCATTTAGTTCTATTAGGTATATTTATTTAATTGATTAAGTTAGCTCTAGTCTATCTATCCATATGTTGTCTATATTTTTAATCCTTGGCTTATTGTTGAATTATATAATTTTAAATTTTAATTGTTCTCTTTTTTTCATTTTTAAAATGGAATACGTTGGTTGTGTATAGTTATCATATAAGCATATTAAGGTTAATTTTATTAACTTAAAAATACAAAATATATTAGGCATAATGTTTCAAAGTGAAAAAAATAGTAAATAGTAAATTAATAATATTGAAGGACATATTATTAACTAAACAGTAACAACAGAAGCACTGTTTAAAGTATGCACTGGTGTGTAGATAAATTAAATATGTTGGTCGCTTTGTTAGCGGGGTCATTGAATTTAGTTTTTTTTTTGTTAAAATATTGTAATAAATAAATAGTATGTTTAAATAAAAAATAAATATTATTTAAAAATATAAGAAGCATTTTAATTTTCACTCTACCAATATTTAATTGATTTTAAAATTTAGTTGGATAATTTAATCATGATTTTTGATATCAATTAAAATTAATTTCTTCAACCTGAGTATAATTAATTATAATACTGAATTATTTAAATATACTACAAATATAACACAATTATGATTTTAATTTAGGATATTTGTTAATTTATATATGTATATATATATATATATTAATATTGTAGAATATGCAAAAACAACGTTAATCAATGTTGAAAACTTATAACTAAATGTTTTCTTCATAAAAATATAAGAACAAATAAGAAGAAAAATAATCTATACTACCTATAAATGTTTACTAGGTATATCATAATAATATTTATATGGTAATTACTACGAGGTTAAGAAATTAAAGGATTTTGAATGTTTTTCAATAATCATTCAAAACATAGCTAAGTAATATAGAACTTTGTTTCTTAGTACTAGAGTCTAGAAGTATAAAAGCAATAATTTTTACTTTGCATATTTTGTTATATAGAGAATAATATTTTAAAAGTATTATACAATATTTTATATTAATTTTCTAGAAATTGAAAAAAATAGATTAAAATTATTTAATATAAATAATTATATAATCTATCTACCATTTATTTTCCCAATTATTTATGTATTGTGAAAAATATAGTTAATCTATAAGGAATACGTCGGACACGGTTAATTGTTGTCAATTCGTTTGTTAGTATCGTATGTGTTTTCGTCTGGCGTCAATATAGTTAGTATAAAAAGTATGATATGTCTAAAGTCTTAATTTACATATTTTTATGTTATTAGGAGTAAGTGTACTAATGTATAACATATATATAATGTTTCAGAGTTAGTTAAATTTTTAGTTTAAATAATAAATATAATAATTAATAAAAATCAAGACAATAAGTACTAATATAATTTAAGTTACAAGTTATAATCAAGACAAAACAAGTACATTATTTTTACATTTTCAGGTATATCGTATATGGTTACCTACTTCACTGATTTCAATATTTTTTAAATTTTTTTGTTACAAAACGCGAATTAAAAAAAACTGTAATTTGTAACAGTAAAGTTTTAATTATTTAATTTATGTTAACAAAAATTATTGTAAAAACATTTATTTAATTCAAGTATATAAGATATTATAGGCACATGAAAACGTCATAGTAAATTCACTAATTAGTGGAAATATGAATTAATATTTAACGAGACTAATGTGGGAATATCTGAATAAATGTAAACATCATATGAAATATTTATTAACAAAATGTAGTAAACTTTCAATAGGAAAACAATCATTTCCAATAAAATTAGTATTTTCTTTAATTGAAAATAATGTTTGTGTGTGTTATTGTCTAATAAGCCTAAAGTATAATAACTCTAATAATATGTAGGTCCATAATTTACATGTTTATTGTATATTTATAAAATACAATTTCATCTATTTAATGAATATTTAAAACAAATTAAATTATGTAAATTTAAATTCAACAATAGGTAAACAGGTAATATATAATAACTAAAATAATTGATGTTCAACTATAATATTATCAATAGGTATTAATATTAATTTAACTACCAATTCAATAATTTAAAATAATAAAAATAATTTACACATGCTATAATTAGACCACTTAAATAGAGGCCTAAGTTAAATTATATTAAGCACTAATTTGTTTGTATTTATTTTCGTTACTTGGATTGTTGATAAGGAGTATATTATACTTAAATTTCAGTGTATATTAGAATTTTTTTTAGAAATGATTAATTTTTTATAATATATTGTAGGAACTTATTTTTGATTTGATGATTTACATTCGTCTCGCATGTCTTCGTAGGCCGTAGTTGGTTTAGTTTCCGACAACCGAATAAAATCTAGTACTGAGGTCAACTGTAATATTATGATCAAGGCCTGTATACAATTTATTTCTTACATTGATAATATGTGTATTGTCATAATATATGCATAATTCATTCAAATAATAAATAAAAATTTTCAATAAACGATGATGTATAGACATAGGGTCATCCATATATAGAATTACAAAACCCTCTTCGTCGTCAAGGATACTTAAGGATACTATTTGTCAATTATACCTGGTAAGTAAGTATATATTGAAAAGGGTGGTGATTTTAAAAGAGATATAAAAAAACCGATTGTGCTACCTACTGTATAAAAACATTATAATTCAATTGTTATTTATTGGCATCAAAACTGATGTGTGGTAACTAGGACGAGGAATATTGTACTCTGAATGACAATTGGGCGTTACATGGTCGAATTTTACTATATAAAACGACTGATTGGACTTAAGTTAATCAGTTCATCATTTTTCTCTAGCAGATACACAAGCTTCTCAAGTCATACAACTAAACAGCAATCAACTAACAACGAACATAATCAAAATGAAATTCCAAGTAAGTGTTAATTTACAAGTATTCGTTAAGTAGGTAGATTATATTATATTCGAAAAATAAAATGCATGTTTTAGAGTAAAATAAATGTTTTGAAGTAAATACTGGTGAAAAATCTTATTAAACCATGAAAAAAAACATGTAATGATTGTTTTTAAGTTAAATTGTAAAAAATCAAACTATAAGTATAAATTAAAAAATATAATATACAGAAATTTAGTTTTTATAAGCACGCATGAAACTGATTTCAACCTTTTTGATTTAATCCGAATTTTGACTATCATCATATCGTAATAACATGATGCCTATACAAATTTCTTATTAAAAATGTTGTTTGCCGTGTCAAAATCGCTAATCGACCAATGGTATGTCCAAATTTACGTCATAAAAACTTCTTCGATGCGTCATCTATAATTAATAAATCCTGTTTGGACGAGACACGTTTATTTTTTAGTGACGCACGTTAATGAGCTGGAACTTTGTTGCAATGACATAATTTACGATTTTACGGATTTGAAAACGTGTCAGAATTGCATCTAATTCTTTGTGATTCCACAGGTATCTTTCGCTCTACTCGCCGTCGTCATGTGCTTCGTCTCTGCCTACGCCGCCGAACAGTCAGCAAAACAGTCGTCTCAATCAGCCGCCCCTGCCGCCGCCGGAGACCGCAACAAACGTGGTCTGCACGCTTCGCCTTACCTGGCCGCCCCGTACGCCGCATCGCCATACGTGGCCTCACCATACTTAGCCTCGCCGTACGTTGCTTCGCCGTACGTGGCATCGCCCTATGTAGCTTCCCCGTACGCCGCCGCGCGGTACGTCGCTTCTCATCACCCGTACGGCGCCGTGTCGTCTTACGCTACTTACCCGTACGTTTCCAAGACTTTCGCTTCACCGTACGCTTATTACCCATGAGTGAAGACATAGCATCGGCGCGATGGTTCTGCCGCTACACCAGCATCACCATGTGCGAGCATTAAACCAATACCAGAGTTACCATGGCAAGAAACGTGTATAATATAGGTACAGCTATGCATCAACGATCCTTCTATAATATAAGTAAAATATTGTAGCAATATCTATGGTTTTATATATTTTATTTATTGTGAATTTTCATAAGATTTTCGACGAATATAATATTAATATTATTAATAAATATATTTTCTTTTACATATTAAATAATTTTTTATTTCAATATTTTGAATACTACTTTTGTTGAACAATCTTTGAACGTTTATATCATGGTATATTGGTATGATAAGTCGATGCTGCAGATGACAGATGTGAATGTAATTTGTGTGTGTACGGTGATCATGTAGGTCAAAATTGTACACCTTAATAGATAAATATTACGGGTATAATAGTAAAAACTATACCCGGGTTATAAAAAAAGTTGGCTTAGCTATAAACGAGTAGATATACCTATTACATTGCATTCTACGTTACATAAATCTTAATCCGAAGAGGCGTATTTATGATTTTCCCGTGTAATTGGACGAACGTCCCACGTAAATACGTTTTTATTTTATTTACATAACAGATGAAGTGATAACTGATAACGAACAATCGAACATCGTAAACTGTTAGAAATTTGAATTATTATGTTTCATGTACACGTACCTATGTAATATTAACGCGAGTTGCGTTAATGTTTAAACCAAATAGATCACGTGAAAGAGAGGTGTTATACCTATTGCAAACGTATTACAATAACCAACAACGTTATTGATATTGTTATCACTTTTATTAGCAAGGTCGCACAGACTATTAAGAAACAAAATTGCATATAAATCATCTGATTAAACCACAGGAAGACTTTAATACATATATTATACAAATAAAAGAACCGTAACAGGTCGAGTCATTCCAATTTCGGGCATACAGCGCCACAGTGGTCTACGCGTGTGGCACGTGATGCAACAGACATTTCCAAGACAATATACGGACTGAATGATGAACGAGATTCGTGTGTGTGTTTTTGACGTGCTCCAATATTTGAGAGCGTATAAATGTAGGTAAACTGCACCTATTACTGTTTTACTAAAAAAGTCTATGGTTTTATTGAGTTTATTTCACAGTGGGGTTTTCAAAGCACTTTAAGTTCTCAACCTATAGCTAGATATATTTATTACACTTATAGGTATTTATTATATACGTTTCTATTCTTAGTATATTATTATATTAAATTAATTAATTTTGATATTCATAATAGATTATATATTCATAAGTAAAGCAAAGGCCATGGCCTGAATCCTCGGTTTTCTAAGACCAATTTTGGAACAATATGAGATACCTCATAACAATCAAAAATTGTTTTTAAAACAACAAAACATTGTACTTTTAAACGATTACTAAGAAATGAATCTTGATAGTATGTTACCTATATTATATTATATAAACATATAAACTGATTATTTTAATTATATATTTTTTTTGTTTAACAATATAACAATTTGTTATCAATATATTGAATTCATTTAAACAATTATATCGGCCAGGAATGAATAATATTTTATTACACATTGTATGTGTATAGATCATGACTATCAGTATACGATAGGTGAAAATATGACATTATTTCTAAATTCACTAAGTAGATTTATTTTTTTTTTTTTAATACTAAAATGTTTTTATAAATAATTTAACAAAGTATTAGCAAAGTATTATCAATTTATTATTAAGGTCACGAAGATTTTTTTTGAAGGTCTTCTATTATTTCAGAGATGTCTTTTAAAGAATTCATCACGATATTATCATAATCGTAAAAAAAAAAAATGTTTAAAAATTCATAATTAATAACATATTGCAGTATTTATTATGTAGATATATTTTGTTATATTATATAATAGGTAAATGTTAAACACGTTAGACACAATGAATGGATATTTTTTACGATTTCATTTTTTGTGTCAATTGTAAAGCAATTGTTGAGTTGATCTTGAAAAAGAATAATGTTTTAGAAAAGTTATTGAATATTCAGACACAACTATTTAATTATAAAATGACGGAACTTCCTACTTTTTATAATATTTCTTATCATTTCAATCTTGTCGATTCATTATATCGGTGTATCATATAACAAAACAGAGAAATACTTATAGACTTTAAGTTCAATAGGCACCAAGTAGTTAAGGTAAACGGTATAAACATTAGAAATTTCACCTTTCCACTTAATTTTAATTTTAGTAGGTAACAATACTAATAACACACACACACATCTACTTATTAAAAAAAAAGAAGTTAACTATATATTTATGTAAATATAGAATATATTAATTATAAAAATAAAATGTATAATAAACTGTTACTGAGCGTAGTTATTTGTATATTTTTAATCTACAAATATAACATTCGTACTTTTTTTTAGTTCATAACTTACACTTCGTTAAGTAGTTAAAATATGTTAAATGTATACATTTATTAGAAATAATTTTTATATTTTTATAATTTAATGAAAAAAAAATGGTAAATAGTTTTATAGAATCTCAATTCTCATGTTATTTAAATATTAATATAATATTTCCTATATAGGAATCCTTAGTAAATGGCAATTATACAAAAATCATATTATTTTGTAGTCTGCAGACTGCATGGTGTTGACACGTTAGGAACTTTACGATTGTCGTTGATAATGGACAAGTCTTGATGCTAGGTATATGTCAATACCTACTGCGTAACACTTAACTTGTTAAGAGTTAATTTTTTTTCTATTGTGGGTACCTATTAATTTCATTATTACAAGATAGCCAAATGATTCTCAATTTAGAGTCAATTATAATTTTGACAATTATGATCATTAATATTATTAATACATAATAAATAGTAAATAAGAGTATCTTAAACATTTCGATAATAGTTTCTAGTCTCTACCTATAATATGAATTATTATAACTATAGTTAGGCATATCAACGTCATACATAACTGCATTCTATTATGCTAAATATCACACAAGCTAATATTAATGTTCTGTATACTTATTAAATATTTGAAATAAAAATAAAAATATTTATGAATTATTTTGTTACATCAGGCCATTGTGTATGAATGTATGATCATAAACACTATAAGTTTGTGTTCATATTTGAGCACAAACCCGTCTATAGTTGACAAGAGTAATAAACATTTACGATCTATCGAGCAATATAGTGTACACGAACATAATGTGTAAAAATTATATAATTTACAATATCGTTTCTATTCATTCGGTGAGTTTAGAAATGCATGTGTTTGTATATCGATGTTTAGTACATTCGTATATTTTTTCAAAAAAATGAGTTTGAAATATTATTATTCTTGATGTTTGTCTGGAAAAAATATTTATTTTTTTCATTAAAAATATAGAAATATCAACATTTTATTTCGACGTATGTTGAGGTAATAGATTTTTTTTTCGTGTTATTTTTTCCGACCAAAAAGTTTAATATTTATACATTTTTCGACTACGTTATTAAATATGATATTTTTTATATATTTTCCAGTTCTTTTTGTAAAATTTATTTTTTTTATGTTTCTGAGATAAGTATGTTGTATTTATTTGTATTATAGTAATTTAGAATAATGAAGAAATTTATTAAACTCACACATGAAAAAATAAATACTATCGTTTATCTGTAAAAACTAATTCTAAATGTTATGAGCTTTAAAAAAGAAAAACGTATATTTTTTAATTTGTGATATAAGTGATGAGTTAAACTAACTTTATGACTAAAAAAATAGCATTATGACTACGATAAATTATATAATACAGAAAAAGTAAATTACTTACAATATCATTCATAAGATATCAAAGAAAATTATAGAAATTTCGTAAGATAATAATTATTTTAATATTTTTTAATAATTTTAAAGTTAGAATAAAAATAACTCTTAGATACAACTGTATTTTGATACTTAATATTTTAGTTTAAGCAAAACATATAATTAATTAATACATTTTTATCCACTATTATTGTCTATATATATTTATAAAAGGTTTGTTACAGTTACTATAATACGTGGGTTTATATTTTGTATCATGTAGAGTTGAACAACTTCTTAATGATATGTCTAATATACTTGTATCATAATGAGTAGTTTCTTCGTTCACGTTTCTAACAGTAAATCTAATTATTTACACAGAATTAAAATGGCCACTAAACCTAATGGGCAATAAATTACTAATGCAAGTTAATCCCGAAAAATATTTTAAAATTTTATAATAGTCAATAAAAATTAAATTACTTTTGCTATTATTCTTAAGATAAATTTAATAATAATAATATTCTTTATTACGGAAATAATATTCCAATTTTGTTGTGCATGATTGATAGGTAGTTTACCGTTATGTTATATAAAAATAAAAAAACATAATTTGTGTGTATAGATAAAGAGTAAGAATAACATAATATAAACTACTATATCCATACAATTATATTAATTACGTATTATCATTGTAGCGTAGAAGTTCAGTATAAAATATAAACTCAGATTTTTAATTTGTATAATTAGCATGAAAAATTTATATAAGTATCTAAGGTTGATGATTTCATAAAATGTTTATTAGATAGATAAAGTTTATTTTTAATCCTTTTTTTGGTTGAAAATTAAAAATATCTTAACACTTGAATATTTTTTTTTTAAGAGGCGTTAATATTTTTGACTAAAGAAAAGTTAACACAGAATAATAAAATTAATGATTATCATATTTTTTTTACATTTTCTAAATTTAATAGGATTTTTTTATCATAGCTCTTGGTATTCAATCATGAATTCGTGACTAGCTATACTCATGCGGTCACTAGATAGTATATTATAATAATTTTCTATTAAATTACTAGTATATTAGTGTTTTATAAAATTAAATAAACAAATAATATTCTGGAACAAATATCAAAATTGAAACAAAATGTAATAGATAATATGAATCAATTTCCCAACATAATTATATTATAAAATAAGCAAATATCTTATTTTAGTTACTACAGTCTACAAGTAGTATACTGAAATATATACCTCCTTATAGTTTTATAATTTTTTTGAAAATATTAGGAATTTCTAGGGTACCTATAATATAAGTCAGTTACAATTTATAATGTATAAAGCTGTGTTAAGTATTATATATTCGAATTATTGTAATTTATTAAAGAAATAGATGCGCTTTGTCTTAAAAATAAATATAATTCAATAAATTTAAATAAATAAATAAAACACGAATCTTAAAATTTAATAAGTAATAACACATTTAAAAGATAGTTTTATAATACATATCTAATAATAATATAAAAAATTAAACTATCTACCTTTATACTTGTATCACTAAACTGTTTAAATTTAGAAAGAAACTTTCATGAATAATATAATTAATATTGATGTAAATATATAATGTTAACATTATGTTTATAATGCATACAGGGGCTTACAAGAAATGTTCGATACGATATTTTTGATACGTAATACACACGTTTACCTACAATTAATTTTACTTTTTTTCTCTTTACTCTGTCAACAAATGTTTTCAAAAAAAGTGAAAACATACGGGTAAATATATTCAACAAGATTATAATTATTTGTTATATATATATACAAAATACCTCTTATCTAATTATAGGATCAGCAACTTATTTATCTTTATAAAACCATCTTAAAAATTATTATATTTTATGTATATATAACTAAATCTTATAAATATCACATTTCGAGAGTTAAAAACTATATAATACTGTATGTATAATTTATATTTTGATTTAATTATTTCAATTATCTAACATGATTTTATTTAAAATGTATAAAATGTCTATCTATCTAAGTATGATTGTATATTTGAAGTTGAAATTGTTTAAACTTTGAATATTATAGACATGATCTTGTACTCAAGGATATTAACAATGATCGTTTGAATTAGAGAAAAAAAAAATTTAATATACAATATTTGTACTATTTTACAAAATCTAGGTATGCAAATTATTCATTGACACTAAGACTTTCACGGGCAGTGTTTACTTCCTTTATGTTTACCGTTTACGTGTCGTCCGGTTGAATTTGGCCCAGAGCTGAAGACCACAGAAGGACGACTGCTGCAGCTAGTTTAAACTAGTCAATCCACACCGTTAAAAAAAAAAACAGGTTCAAAAAGTGAAATGAAATTGGCTATCATGGAAATACGCTCATCGCGAAAGTAGAAAAAATATAGCACCCACTTCAGTAATAATTATTGTCAATGCACGTGCAATTAATACGAAGAATATATGGAATATATCAGAGTATGAATATCGCTTTCACTTATAAATACCAATGGGGGTGTTTGTACGTTTCCTAATTATATATAAATTTTAATAGAAATGTTTAATTTAATAGTATCAATATAAAATAAAAAATGGAAATAAATAGGTATGCACAGTAACGTTCCGCAATTACAAAATATAGGTAGTATTTATTTGATAGATATTATATTGACTGAATTAATGACTTCATTGTTAAAACTAAAATAAAATGTATAATTATAATTTAAGGGGATTGGAAGCGGCGATTTTCTGTCTTTGTCTAACACACGTGTAACATAGAATTATAGACGTATTCTATTTCCAACGTACCGATTGATATAATGAAGCGATAAAATTATGAAAACAAATATGAATTTGTCGTCAAGTCTACTTTAGATCAATTTTCTCACATTTTTGATTTTTGATTTAAACTTCTCCAAAAATTGTATATGACAATTTTTTAATATATCATTTTTAGGATTTTAGGGGGAGGGGATAATATCAAAAATGTGAGGAAATTGATCTAAAGTAGACTCGACGAAAAATTCATATCTGTTTTCATAATTCTTATCGCTTAATTATATCAATCAGTACGTTGGAAATAGAATACATCTATAATTCTATGTTACACGTGTGTTAGACAAAGACAGAAAATCGCCGCTTCAAATCCCCTTAAGCTTTTTTCAATTTAAACACAAAGTACATAGTTACAACTTATAATATCATAAATTTCCAAAGATATTGATATTAATCAAGAATATGTTTTCAGTATTATAGTTTTCAATATATATTAATTTAAACGTATTTATCTAAAATATATTATATGTAGACCATTTAAATAATAATATACATATATTTAATTGTTCATTTTAGGTTGTCTGATGACAAATGAAATAATAAATTTACTAACTATTAATAATTAGTCATCCCTAAAAACCTGACGAAATACGACATGTATACACATGTCAGAGTGAAAATTATAAAACGCAAGTACATAACAAAATATAGTCATTACTCATTAAAAAATGTTATATAAAAAATACGGACAAGCGATCAACGTAATAATAAATTGGAAAATAAATATCTACGATAAGCTACTGTATGTATGTTATATTAATATACCGAATAGGTATTATATATTTTAATATAATTATTGATTAATAAGAAATAATTTAGAAATTGGTTTTATAAGATAATAAATATTGTTTTTTAAGCTGATTTTCTGTATCGTTTAATTGTGTAGATCAAAAATAAAAAATAATTGAAATTAAAAATATATATTCTTTTTTTTATATAATTATTACTAATAGTTAACATAATCACCAAAAAGTAATGTGGTGTCACTAAATTATTAAATATTAAAACATTTTAAGCTTTCTGTAACGTCATTCTATGCTTGATGGCTAGAGTACCATGGGCCATGACTAATGACATCTTACGTGTAACCTTCATGTGCCAACAGTCAGTGAAATTCCATCAACAAATTACCAACGTTTCTGTATGCAACTAGGATATACAAAACATCGGCCACCAAGTATTTCATTTTACTTACCAGTCACATATAATAGATAACCTTATAAGTTATAATACAAAAATAGTAAAAGAAAAACATGTTCAGTGACAAGTTATTTACTTTAGAACGCAATAAATGCATAGATCTTTGTGATTTTAAATAATAAATTTTTAGTAAAATTGCCAAATAATTATTTTAATGTTTAGGTTAATCATTTAACTATTCTTCATTTTAAGTTCAGTTGAAAATGTTGGTTATTTACAGTTAATAGATACCATAAAGCGATAATCATTAAAAAAATGGTAAAAATAAATTTTCAAAACTTACAATTTACTACCATTAGTTGTAAAAAAAAATTGAAAAGTAAAATTTATGCAAATATAATAATTACTATATCTCAAAAGTCAATTTAAATTACAAAACAAAATATCCTGAAGTAAAATCCCTCAAAAAAAAAAAAAATAATATTAAAAAAAATATAAAAAAAAAAAAAAATTATATTTTAACTACTCAGATATTGTTGGTTTTTACATTTAATAAATTGCAAATACTGTTCAAAAAATTGAAAGATTTAGGATTTTATTCGATGGAATTTGTGTGTGAATTCACGATTATGTAATATATATGTATGAAGGTAAAACGTTTGCTGGATTAGTTTATACATTATAAGTATACAAATATATTTTACTTAATTAATAAATCATATTATCAATTATTTATTATTATAAATACACAATATAAATTAATATATTATTTTGGTGTAGATAGTATTTTTGATTTTTGTTATTATTGTAATAGAGTATTAATAAAAATATTTTAATTATTGCAAAAATATATACATACATCAAAATCGATATTTTTATTAATTTTAAATTTTAAATTGAAAATATCCATATATTTCCTTCTCTAATTTATTGGTTTTTAATGCAGTTGTATAGGTACTGCAGTAAAATTCCACATTTTTCTTTCTTATCAATAGTTATATACTTATGTGTATGTTTACCTGTTAAGGTATATTTTCAGTCATGAATAATATTGTGCTATTAGGATAATTGTTATTATATAGATCCATGGGAACAAATCCATTGATCATTATTTAATTAATATTTAGTTTACATACAAATCAATGATTATCAGTTATTAATGATCATGAGTCATGACTATAAAAATGAACCGCCTTTTATTAATTATGTTCAATGTAAAACAAAAATAGAAAAGTTCTATGAATTTCTAATATTAAATCATAAATCAGAATAAGTTATATTTCATATAGTCTTAAAATTTAGGTTTTGTTAAATATGCGAATATTCACAATTTTTCACGTGGTAAAAATAGTTAACAGTTTTTTTGTAAATTTAAATTATTATTTTTTATATTGTTTATTCAAAATCAAACAATTAATATTCGATTATAAAATCGAAAAAATCAAGTCTTCAAAATAGACGGACTATGTTATATTAGTATTCGACCTCAGACTACTTAGCTCCGGATATCTACAATAATCATAAAATTGCGCAATAAAAGTAAATAGTCAGATACTACCTAGTTTATGTGCCTGTGGTCGACAAGCACGCACGCTGAATTGATGTGAAAATGTTCGAGTAACATCACAGATTGCGTTATTACAGGAAATTCGTCAGTTTTCTTTGGATTGTTAGTTATTAGACGAAGGGATTATCGTGTGCCAATGACGTAATATGTGCAGCAATCGGATCTGGACCACAATTATTGTGTAGACCGAACATCGAAAGTTATCGGCTGTTATGCTACACTTTTACTACACATAGTTACACGACTATAATATCGAAGGGGGCGTGTTTGGTCTGTCTGTTCGCAAGGCCTATAGACTATATTGTTCATTAAAATATATCATAACCCCGAGTAATAAAAAATATTCGTGCCTATATAATGTTATTACACTCTGATGCCTCCAGTAGAACAATAACATACATAGTAATAATAATAATATTTTTTAACGGCGCGAAATGTATTCGGCCGTGATAGTACATTGGGCCTGCGGAAGAAAAGAAAGAATCAGAGATAAAAAATAAATAGCTAAATATTAAATAATACTACTAGCATAGTAGTATCTCACTAAACCAACCGAACCGGAACAGGAGCATGCGTGGGCGGGCGGCGGTCATCGCGTGCCGCGCATTACGTGACGACCTAAGGTATATACTATATGATAATAATATTATAATATTATATTATTATCGCAGTACCTTCGTATCATCGTTGTCGCGCCGCTGCGGAGGACAAGTTCATCGGCAGCAGCTTCAGCCGGGTGCCAAGGGTAACCGACAACGTTGAATGTGCTTATATCCGCAGTGGCGGCCGAGAGTAAAAGTATAAGACGTACCTATATCATAATACTTAATAGGTACCTACACATATATACCCGCAGCTATTACACACGCAGAACATTATTATTATTATAATATATAACATGCGATTGTCTTTATAACATGATACGGGCGCGGTGAGGTGCGGACTACGGTGCAAGACCGATCGGCCGACTCAGACTTGGCGGGCGGGGCGTTTCGTACCTTCCTACAGGTTACCGCTATATTATATATAACGCGGACCCGAGCAGAACGGTGTGCGATTCATATTGCCGACCGTCCGACAGCAAGAAGAAGACTGTTCACCACATAATATAATATCATCGCTGCACAGCGACATCACAATTATTCTTTTGAGTTTATTCGTTTTTATTTTTTCATTGGATTACGATTTTCACCGCTCGTTGACGATATGTTGCTGAAGATAACGCCGGTAAGTCCTTCAAAATACTATATAAATAACCACAACCAGTATTCATTATGTTTTTAAAACATAATTTTCAAAACACCCTTTTAAGGATGTACTCCTTACTATATATTATAATTAATCACATAAGCTATAGGTAGGTATGCTGAACGGGAATAACTTTTTATGTATGGGGTACGTATCAAGAGATATTGTTGAATGTTCTTCTCGCATTTTATCTAGCATCTAAGAAATCACGATTTTTACGATTTTACAAATTTATGCGCTTTTCATTTGTTTTTATGATCAAATGTTCGTTACTGTAAATTAAAATCACTACAAAATCTGAGTATACTATTGATTTCTATTCATTGTTTAACGCCATGATCTATGTTATCGGATACCTATAACTATATTTTAGTACATAGATAGGTATCAGTAACATTTTATTTGTTGGAATTTATTTAAGAGAAATTAATAATTTAGTAGCACATTCATTATAAAATAAATTATAGGTATAATAATACATCACGTGACTACGTCATAATAAGAGTAAATATATTTAATTAAAGAACTTATCTCCAATTTCGATGTTTATAAGTATTATATTATTAATTCATTACCTATCTATATATTTATGTTATTTATCTAATAAACTTATTGCATTTTATTCATTACTGCCTAATTAATCTAAGGAAAGCATTGTTTTCATTTTTTCTTTTAAAATAATTATATATATATATATATATATAATATCATAAGAATATATAATCTATACCTAAGATCTGTTTCACAGCCACGCGTTTAAGATGATTTTTGATTTACATTCTTTCAGTTTGTACGCACCAACGAAAATAAGTATATGAGATACAATTAAAATGCATTGTACATTGAAAAAAAAAACACATTTATAAATAAGTATACAGATTTTAAGGAAAAAAGTAGCCCATTAAGGACACTCGTACATTAATTTTTTTCAATATCAAATTTAATATTTAATTATTGAATATTCTAAAACATGGATAAATATAGACTATATTTGATTAAAATTAATTATCTTAAAAGTTCTTACGTCTTAAAAATAAATATCTAATCAGTAAGAATATAAACCTATTTGATTTATTTGAAGTAATTTTCTTTGTAACTTTCACTAAAATATGGGACAAAGTGACATTTTTATCGATTAATTACTACCTAACTGTGTAGTAAACAATTCTACTAATTTGGCATAGGCTAAAATGTATGTGTTCCATGAACACATAATTATTAGACTAATATTGAATACTTGAAATGTAGATTATGTCTTAGTTTAGTTAAAAATAGTATTTTAAACTCATCTGCACATGTAGTTTAGGTCTTACATTGTTTTATATTACAATATTTCAATTTTTAAGAGAATTATAGTCATTTTAAAACTGTAATATTTTTACATACTCATCAGTCGTTACTAAAAATTAAAATATTACAAAATTCTGACGTAAGTATGTTAATAGATCAATTTACTTTAGTGTTTAAACTATACAAAAAATTAGAACTGTTGACTACAAATTTGCTATATTCTAAAATATACACACTATATTTATAGTATAGAACTAACTTGACTCTTAAAAAATATGTACCGTTTACTTTTAATGAATATTAATAAATAAATTAACCGTTCATATGTTAATGGTTTTAAATAATAATTAAATATTTACTGAAAAACACACAGAAATCTATTATATATTTTAAAAGTTGTAACTAATTTTATAATAGAAATATGATTCAAAAATACTAAATAGTAAAAAGTGAGATTAAAGCAATTAGAAAACGTATATCTTTTTGAAATTGATACTGTCTAGACATAGATAACTAAAAAACGAATAGGGTACAAAAAATAAAAATAAAATGTTTACATTATGTCTAACATCATAGTTAGTAGCTTCAATTAATTGAATAAATAATCAAGTCAATTGGAAAGAAGAAAGTCCGAAAGTATCTTTGAACATAACAATTGTTTATACTTAAGAGCGTTACATTAAGTACGTTAATGGGTTTATAGATGAAAACGTATAATAAAATCACGATGTTGCAAATTCGCGAGAGATGATTGATTATAGACATTGGTACTTAATATAATATATCATTAGTCAAGTTATGCACATAATCAGTTAGGTAGATAGGTAAGGGAGTAGTTATTTTAGTAGTACAATATAATTAATAATAGTGTAAAAACTAAAAAAAAAACAACATAACAAATAGAAAGTTTAATTAGAAACAGAAATTGTATAATTTTAGTCATACTATAGTTACAATACTAACAATATTCGTAATTGAAAAACTATATTAATTTATTTATAACGAGAAACAAACCAAATGCTGAACTTTTAAGCTAATGATTTTAATGAATATATTTTATATTAAAATAAAGTATTAATATCACATGTTAAACTGTTTTAGTTTAAGCATTTATAAGCAATTAAATTTAAGAAAAAGTTTGTTTGGTTATTAAAAATAAATAAATATTGCTAATACAATTTTTTGATTTATATCTATCACTGTAAAAGTTAAACAAATCATTAATTGTGTTATGTAAATTTGTGTAACAAAAATATGGTATACGGTGAAATATCTTACTATTATGAGATACTTTCTATTATTAGAAAAACAAAACGATTTGGCGGTGTTAACACGTTAACGAACAACAATCTATACATAATATTATATATGTTTATCTTACTTAGAGATTTTGTTTGTTAAAATCGATCAGTGAAAGGTTTAAAGCTTTATGTTTACGCGACTGGAATAACATTTGCATTTCGTTTAATAAACCGGAATAGTTATTAGTTGGCTAAAGAAAAAACTGAATGGTTTCTATTTTTTATTTTTATTTTTTGTTTTTGCTTAAACGATTACGTAATGCAATTCTATAGCTATAAAACCTTTGATGAGTTTCCAAGTAAAAGAAAGTTCCAGTCTTAGTGTAACACATCTTTGAATGAATGGAATTTGAAATATAGTAAACTGATTTGGATAACAAGCTACTATTGAATTCAAATAATGCAATAAAATGGTTTGCGTAATATTTTATACCATTATAATATTGTGAACGACTATGACGTGAGCAATTTTATTATCAAGTTAGGTACAATTTAATGAAAATTAATCGTATTATATACACATTTTTATAACAATTTGGTAACTATTTATAAATATGTCAACATTTTAGCATACTATAAATTTGATTTAATTTTTATTTCTTCTAACGATATGTCTATATAAATATAAACATTTCCAAATGTTTTTTTATTTTTTTATAGAATAATATCATGAATGATCTGCACAACATTTTACATAAGTTGCCAGTTTTATTTTGATTAATTTTAACTAATGACTGATTACAATATTACAATATTGTATAATACATTAAAATTAAATAAGTATTTAATCAGTGGACTACGTCATATAAAGTTTTGAATAATACATAATTTAATAATTTAATTTTTTTTTTATCAAGTTTCTGATGTCAAATAAAATTTAAATAGCAAGATATATTATTTGTTTAGGTATTTATTATTAAGAAAAATTAATATAAATTTTATACGTATCAATAAATTGATAAATTGATAAATTGATTGATTTTACAATGATTATTTTTATATTTTTTATGTCCAAAGACGCATTTTATAAAATGCGATGGACATTTTTTTGTAGCAGTTATTAATTTTTAGGAGATAAAATTAATACATTTTATTAGTTTTTAAGATAGGAAAGGAAAACTAAAAAAAATTTTACAAAGTTTTTTTTAAATGTTTCATATTATTTAAATAATTGTTTGATAATCTTGGTTACTAAAATGTTAGATAGTCTTCGCTAAAAATTGTTTTTTTTTTATCGGAACAATGACTTATCATTGAATTAAAATTTAATTCATCAATTATAATTAATGATCAGATACACTCGAATCAGACAATTGTAAAACAGCAGAGAAATTGTCTATTTTACCCTATTTTTCTTTTAATATTTCAATTATTGTGTCGTATTTTATTATAGACAATAGTCTAAAATAGTATCTTATAAGGTCTAATTTAAAAGCAATTACCATTCTTCGTTACATTTTGGTTCTTAAAATTATCGTTGTTACGAAACGTCAATTTTTTCTCAAGTAATTATTATACAGTCTATGGACATGGGACTCGGTAAACGTACACACGAATAAAAATAACGAATATTAAACATTAATATTAATACGATAATAATGATATTATTATCATGAGGCGTGAGCCTCGTCTAATTCTATAACGGGAGCAGTGGATATGCTATAAACGTACATTGTTGTGAGTAAACACTGAACGATCGGTTTTTCGTTTTACAGTTTTTGGCGGCGGCGATTTTGTGCTGCGCAGCAGTCACTGTAAAAGAAGCAGACAAACCAACAGAAACGCCAATCGATAAACGGAGCTCAGCCAACGGTTACGGTTCTTACGTCGGTGGTTATGCTCCGGCCACGGATTACGGTGCGGCGGCCGTTCAGGACGGCGCTGTAGCTTACCAGTACGCCGCAGCGGCTCCGATCGCCACAGGCCAATACGGAGCGGGTCAATACGCTGCAGTCCCGGCGGCTGCTCCTATAGGTGCTCTAGTGGTACCCGCCAACCAGCTGTTCTATCCACAACCGCAAGCGTACGGATACTCGTCAGCCGCTGCTTACACCGCTCCGCTGACTTCGGTGGCTTACAACACCTATCCGGCCACGACTTACGGCTTCCAGTCGCCCTCTTACAGCGCCGGCGGTCAGTCGTCCTCTTACAGCGCCGGCGGTCAGTCGCCCGCTTACAGCGCCGGTCAATCGCCCGCTTACAGCGCCGGCCAATCGTCCGCTTATAGTACCGGTCAATCATCCACCTACAATGCCGGCGGCCAGTCTGCCGCTTACAGTGCCGGTCCGTCGACTGCTTACGGTTCCGGTCAATCCGCTTCCGCTCCTGCTTACAGCTCACCGCCCGTCGCTTCGTACAGCGCATTGTCCTCGGCACCTTACAAATCGAGACCCGTGTCTTTCAGCAAACCGGAAACTGATTCGCAAACTTACTCAGCGCCATCATACCAAACGTCCCCAGGACTAGGCAATTACGTTTCTTCGACCTTTAAGACTAATAAGTATCCATCGTACTCGCCTTCCTCCTACCCGTCTACGTCAAGCGAATATTACGCAGCACAGCAGTCGTACGGATCACCGTATAAACCCAGCAGTTACCCATCCTCTTCTTACCCGTCTGACAACTCCTACAACAAATTCAAATACTTGCCGCAGAGTGCGTTGTACGGTGGATCATTGTACAAACCATCCCCGTCCGCCCACTACAAACCATCGTCATACGATGTATCTGGCTCGTCTTACGGACAATCGTCCTATCCATCTTCACCACAGAAGTACAGTAGCTCTCCTTCTTATATCAGTAACTCATCCCCGTACAGTGGTGGCTCTGCTTCGTACAGTGGTGGCTCTTCTTCATACGGCGGTAGCTCTCCCTCATACGGTAGTAGCTCTCCATCATACAGCGGTAGCTCTCCATCATACAGTGGTAGCTCTCCCTCATATGGTGGTTCATCTCTGTACGCTGGTAGCTCTCCTTCTTATAGTGGTAGCTCTTCTTTGTATAGTTCACCGTCCCCGTACAAACCATCGTATGGGCCTTACAAATCGTCACCCCTATACAAGTCACCACACGGAAGTTCCAGTCTTGCATACGAAACAGAATCATTATCCATTTATAAGAAGTCTCCTTATTCTAGCGGATATTCTAGCGAATCGTCTTACGAAGGATCTTCATCTCCGTACAAATCTTCAACTTATGAAGGTCCATCATCTTCTTATAAGTCGTCACCAACTTATTCATCCGGTTCATTCAAACCAATCGTTTCTTCCTACCCTCATAATGAATACGAATCACCGTCATCTTCTCTTTACAGTTCTAAGCCAAGTTCATACGAATACAGTTCTAAGCCAAGTTCTTACGAATACAGTTCTAAATATTAACACTAATACAATGTTCCTTTTTTAGGTATTTAATTTTTTTGATAAAAGACGTTTAGATTGTATATTTAAATTTGAAATTTTTTTTTTTTTAATTATACAATTAAGTTATTCTTGAACTGTTAAACAATTTAAAACATGCTAGTTGACAAATATTTGTTTTTGTATTAATATTAAGTGTCTTATTTAAATTACATTTATAAATTAGTGAATAAATTATATTATTATAAGTTTAATAATACGTTATTTATTTGATAGAAAATCATAATAACCACAATCAAACATTAAATTTATGAAATATATATATAAACCAAATATATCTATAACTTTTTTTTATATATTAATGATTTATAATATTTACACTCGAGTAGTAACATGAAATAAATTTATATTACTTGTGAGATAAATGATTCTAAAATTGATTTGAATAACAGTATGTATTTAAGTCATACGATAGATCATGTTAGACGTTATCTTATAATAGAACACTAAAAATAAAATGTTCTTAAACAATAGTTAGATATTATTATAAATTATACTTTTTACTGTATTGATTTTAATTTTGAAAATGAAAAAAATAATGGGAATGTACTTAAACTCTATCATTAAAATGTTTAAATATAGGTTTTTATGCTTACAAATATAAAAAATAGTAGTTATAGAGCATAAAACCTATGTTTTATTGTGCATTATTTACCTTTCATTTTAGTCATATAATCAAAAATACTTAAATTATTATTAATAGTCATACTTTTAAAAGTCCTTGCTTATTTACTAACTTAATCCCTTTAAGTTGAGTAGGTATATATAGCCACAGTACAGTTTGGTCAGCGTGTAAGTAAGACGTATATTGTGCTTATGGATTATAAATTATAATATTATCTCATACAATATCTTAATACTCGTATATATATTGTGTTCAGCACCGATTGATTCTATAATGTATATCTGTGCGGTGATATCTATAGTTTTAAAAGTTAATTACACGTGCCACAAGGAATTATTCTATAAACATATTTTGATTATTATTCTGTATGTCTACTACACATACACGAGCTGGTATTTTTATTTTTATTATTTATTTTTCAAGTGATTGAACTACTATTTTACGGAATTTTTGTTTTGAACTAAAGTAAATAATCTAAAAATTTAAAATTATACTAATTTTGATACTTCCTTGAAAAAAAAATATAACTTACTCTTTATCCCCATGTTAAAACAGTGAGCTTATTCTCAATGATATATTAAAGACACTTAAGCAAATAGAAACGGCTTATTACCATAACTTTAAATCTATTATTAACGATAAACTCTCGAGCGTAGGCATATTTAGGGAACTTAAGAGACTTAAATCTTCCCATTATGAATATTAGCCCCCAGAATTATTTGTTGTGTTCGAGTATTTCGTTCAGGTAAATTTTTCTTATTACATTGAACTCGTGGTGAATAATAATAATATTAAAATAATCACTTTTGTAATTTTTTATCAGCGATATTATTTAATATATAGGTCGTAATATTATTGTAGATGGAAGTTAGCAAGCTGATATTCTATTATTATCTTATCAAATACGGCTATACTGGCTAGATGGTAATAAAATTACTAAATACGATTAACAGGATACTCGGGTATTGCGATCACTTTTTCTTTTTCTCGACTCGCAACTGTCACTAGCGCAACTTCTATACTTTCGAGAGTATGAAACGAAATTTTCTATTTTAAATAATAGACTCGAGAGTTTGTTGATCCTGATAAATAGTTTAAAATAATAACGATAATTTCAAATCAAAAGTAAATAGTCTTTATGATATAATTTCAAGTTAAGAGATTAATAATTTAGCTAAAAATTTGTCATCCAAGGAAATGATTTTTAAGGCTTAATAAATACTTATAAGAAAAAAAATATTATCATTTTCAATAAAGCAGAATTGTCTAATAAAGTTAATAATGATGCACTTGTAATTTTTTATGAATTGATAACTGATTTAAATTAAAACAATAAAATTATTCTTGCTAAACATATTGGAAAAACTTGTACAGTTACGACCATTACTCTTACAATCTGAAAACTAAATCGAACTTATCAGATACATTAAAATTTAAAATTAATTGTGTTTACTTAAAAAAATGTAAAAATGCTTGATTTAATTCTGGCTTAATAAAAATTTAATACAAATTATATGGAACTACTCCGAGAATTGCGCCAAAAATGTGTAGATGGGAACTAAAATCTAATTTTCAAAAATGTAAATAGTGTATCAAAAATCAGTTCAAGAAACTAAAGTTTTTTACGTTCGTCAAAATAAATAGTAACTATATCTATTTTTTTTTTTTTATATATAAGTACGATGTTATTGAGTAAATAAGAGATCTATAAAAATTGTTTTTGTAAGTTTCTATCAAAATGATAAAGAACCAAAATTAGACTTTTATAATGTAATATTCCATTTATTAATGTAGATCATTTTATGTTGCCTGAAACATGGTTTTATAGTATATACTGATAGAGCCTATTCTGAACTAGGTTTTAAAAATAATAATATATTTTATGTTGACCGTAGTATTTCTACTAGTTCTAGTGTACAAGATGGTGGTTTTACTATTTGCGTTCATACACTTTACAGTGCTATATCAATTTTATGCTTATTTATGAAGTAGAAAAATTATTTATCTTTGTGTTAGTGAATGATAATATGAAGATAATATAAGGTATAAGGTATGTCATGTTATATATTACCCGCAAGCTCAATCAGTATATATATGTCTCACATTGAGACTATTGACTCTTTATACATAAAAAAAATCTTTTAATAGTGTTGTCAGCTTAATATTGATTAATGAGTTTAGTGCTTTAGGAGTTAAAAATCCAATGATAAACTGTTGTTTTTGTACCTTATGAAGAGGAAATAAACAGTTAAAATAGAAAAAATAACATCTTCTATTATGTATGCAACATTTAGAGTTTCACAAGGTGTAAATTTGTCTTCTATCCTATCCATAATATTTATAAATTATCTTTGTAAAGTATTAAATCATTGTAAGTGTTTATTATTTTCTAATGATTTGAAATTATATGCTCAAATTCAATCACTTAGCAATTATCATAAATTGCAATCTGATTTAGATAAATGTTAATTGTGGTCAATAAATATTAAATTGCAGGTATGTGAGAGTAAATGCTTATAAATAATTTTTAAAAGAATTAAATCTTACATTCATTACTAATATGTAATTAATAGATGTAATCTTATTGTAATTAAACTCGTTAAAGACTTAGGTGTTTATCTATCTTGCGATTTATGTTTTTTGAAACATATTACGTATATTTGAAATAAAATCACAAGTATATTAGAATTTTTAAGATGAAACTGTAGTGAGTTTCAAAATATTACACGCTTAAAAACTTAATATATTTCACTTGTACAACCCATATTGGAATACGGTTCTATTATATGGTTTCCATATTTGTTAAGTTTATAAAATGTCTAAATAATATTGAATTCAAACATCGTTTTTATCTTCAATTTTTGATGAGATAAATAATTATTTAATAAGATATGAAGAATTGATAAGTAATCTAAAATGCAGCTTCTTCTATGTGGAAGAAAATGTATTGATGTATAGTAAATTTATAATAATAATATTTAAAGTCCAGAAATTTTAAATTTAATACTTATAAAAATTTCTTAAGAGTCTCTCTGGTCTTATCTTATGATTTATATACACACAAGGAACCGAATCGCTGATAAATTGCAAGCTGAAAATGTAATAAAATTAAAAATTAAAATTTTTATCATGATTCCTTAACAATATTATTTTTTATATGTCGTAACATTTTTAAATTAAATTTATAGTACCTTATGCATCTACATATTATATGTTAATTAAGTTATTATTCTATTTCATTCTTTTTCATTTATATAAAAATTTATTTTTACTATGTATTTACTATTTTACACTATGTATTCTGTTATCTGCACTGTTTGTTCTACGATCGTAATTATCGTTTATGATAAAAATAAATATAAATATTTTTTTATTCAGTTTATATGATTGAATTTCAACTTTCTATTCTTTGAAATTGATTCATTTTTATGTGTTTAATATAATCATATAAAACAAACGTTGTTATAACTGTTGTTAAAAAAAAATTATAGTATTCCTTTTTAAACTCTTAACAGACCCCCCAAAAAGTAGGTATTAAAAAAATTATTGTAAATGAAACATAATTATAGGTAATTATGATTATTTTATCTTTCTATTTTAGAAAAAAGTTTTGAAAAATATTTTTATCAAATAATTACTGTTTTATGACCAATATTAAAACTCTTTTATAAATTTTAAGATATATTGAAAGAGGTTTCAGATATGAGATGAATAGCACGTGTTAAAAAAAAAGAAAAAACCAAAACATCAAAAAATAAAGAATAAAAAAAATCACGAAGAGTATTACAATAAGAAATCAAAGAAACAAAAATAATAATAAATAATAACAAATATATGAGAGTGAGTATTATGATATCGGTAATATGCCAGAATAATATATTTTAAGGGAGTTGGTTGAAGAGCAATATAAACAGAGGGTTTCGTTTAAATAAAATAATATGATACGTTAAAGACAAGTATTGTTAAGAATTAAGTTTTTGTGTTTCAAATAATCGTATAATTTGATTTTTGAAATATACATTTTTATATTTAAATTAATAAAATGTGTTAATATTAAAATGTTTGACTTAAAAATTCATACATTAAATATATATTATTATTTAAAAATATGTTTTCGATTAAAATTTACATCAGCCATAATTATTAATTAAGTGTATTTATTATTTTTGACATTTAAATTATGTAGTTAATCTGGTAAACAAAAATTGCAGGTTTCACTAGAAAAAGTAAAATCGTTATTATTTCTATAAATATTAATTTCGTTAATATTTAAAATAAAAAAATTCACATGACTAGAATGATTTTTTTGAAATTGTTTAGTTTCTGCTAAAATAATAAATATGCATAAAAATATTTTTTATAGGTACTTATTGGTTAGATTAAATTAGGAAATAGGAGAAAATATAGAAATAAATATTTCAAATTGTATATCAATAAAATAGAAAAGTATTAGATTAAGTAACCTAATCAAATATTAAATGTTTAGTATTAACTACAGAAATAAATGAAAATTTAAAAACTTTAAATTTAGATATCGTTTAATAAGTTAAGTACCCTATATATTTTATAAGGTTTTCAATACAGATTAACATGCATCTATATTAAATATTAAATCTACATAATTATTTAATAAATTGATTTAAGTTAAGGTATTAATATGTTATTTTATTTTATCTATAATATTTAATCAGTATTAAGATGTTTATATACTCCATAGTATGTAATACGATTTCAACTCATCAATCAGTCACATTCAATGACAAAAAATATAACAATAATAAAATAATTTAAATCATCTTCGTTTGGAATTTTAAGTCACTTTGTTTATTATACATACATACTAATTAATTAACCCGTAAAAATTAAGTATTTTATAAAACACAAATATAATTTAATAATTATGCAAATTAAACCTCTAATATAAAGTGATTTTATGAAACAAAGTAACCGTTATTTATAAACAAAAAATTAGTATGTTTGGAAAGTGGTATTCTCTACACTTTTTGTTAATTAAAACAATAAAAATTCCTAATAACAGATGTTTAAGTTAGAAATAACCGTACATTTATGAACAGATAAAATTTGTAAGCCTTTTAAAACACTAATATTTGTTTGAGTATTCTAGTTTCTATTTTTATAACTTATTGTTGTTCTGAATGTTGTTGATTTAGGTTAATGTAAAAATAACAACTACTTTCGGTACCACTTGGTACAGTTAAAGATGGCACTTTCGAGCTACAATTTACTTGTAACTTTTACATTTTATGTACTCCACATTTATTGCTAATAATAAATGCTTTATTTCTTAACATTTATTTAATGAACGAAATGCGTCATGGTATAAATGTAATACCTAACAAATTTTAATAATAAAAATCATAACGATGTGTAAGTTGAGATAGGTACAACTTTATTTAACATACAATTTAATGTGGAAATGTAAACATTTTTTGGATTATTTTTTATATAGATGTGATATTAATGGTTTGATTCTCTCCTTTACGTTTGTCCACTTATTTATTCATTTTTTTGTTTTGATGCATAATTTATTTTGACCATATATTTACACATATATTAAGTATATATTTTTTTGCCCATTTAAGAATATGTAGTACGTATTTTTTTTTTTTTTTTTGAAATAATAAAATATTTCTAAATTATTACTTAACCAATAATATTTTATAGTACACTTATTTGAAACTTTATTATTTTAAACCTGGTGTGATTTTAAAAGAATGAAAAATATTCTATTATTTATGTTGTATAAAAGTACAAAAATACTCGCTAAAAACAAATATTACTTCAATATAATAATATGTTTTGTTCTTTATTATTATAAATAATATAATAATATTATGATGTATAATTTTAATTATTAAGTTTATTAATAACATGTTATTTTTAAGGTTGTACAAAAAGTATTAGACTTAAGAATCAGTTTGTTGTTAATGTATTTATAATACAAATATATTTATAATAAAATATTACTAGTTTTGCAATTTTTGTTTTTTCAAAAAAATAATAAACTTTTTGTTTCATAGAAAAATAAAATCAACAGTTAATGTTATTAATTGTAGAATAGTATTTATATATAGTTTGATACCGTAACAGTAGTTGATTAATACTTATGAGATGGCGACTGTGTGGCTAATTTGTAGAGATCAATGACAGTTTCCACTTTCCTACCATCAATTTGAGACGCTCCCAATGATGAATAAGAAGCATTTCGTTTTGTTTTTCTCTCAATAAATGATTATAATTAGACAATATTTATTTAAAATATATTTTGGATTAAAATTTTGATCAAATAAATAAAATTTAGGTCAGTCATCTATAACACGTATTGTGTTAATAAAACTATAAATATAGTTTAATTTTGATGAGTTTAATAATTAAAATAAGATACATTGTCATTATTGATGTAAGCGAATGTGAGTCAAAGTGTATGTAATAAAAACCTACTAATAGCTCTATAGCTGCCAAAGTTAAATAAAAAAATAAATGTGTTTATAATATTTTTTAAATATTTAACATATTATAAAATTCAAAAATTATTATGACATTAATATAATGTAAACAAAGTCAGAAAATTTTGAAATGTTCAACTTTAATATTATATAATTTATTTTAATATTTAATGGAGTAATAAGTATATTATGGCGTTCTCTTAATATTTTTACAAAACCTGTGTCAGTATTTAGAATTTATATATCCGTAGCTACAGTATAAATATCAGAGAAATAGTTCATGATTTATAATAAATATTTAAGTTGAATATTATAATGTTTTCATTTATATAAATAACATATGGTATTGAAAGAAAACATCAAGAATTTTAATCATATATTATTATTCAATAGAAATTATGTCAAAAATGAGCATAAATACTCATCAATGACCTTGCCGTTAGAAAGTATTATTTGCCAGTTATATCGCGAAAACCAGTTATACGCCTTTTACTTCCCAATCTTTCTTCGTTTATGGCTCGAGTTTCGAATTCGAATGCAATATTTAAATGTTAAGTACATCTCTATCATATTGACACAAACATATTGATAGGCATTTAAAAAATAAGTTAAATGTTTTTGTTGTTATTTTTATGTGCAAAATATATTTGCATTTCGTGGTGTCGAAACGCTACGAAACAATATTACGTTATTCATAAATGTATACTTGCACTAATAATGGTCTTTGATACACATAATATTGTTTGTATAACAAAATTACCGTCGGTAATCTTTAATCGACCAACAATGGGGCTAATATGATGATGGATAAGACATGTATTTACGCACATTGTTCCGGTTGCAAAAAATATAAATTACGTCATAAAAAAATAATTATATTATTTTGTTAAATTTTTTATAAGTATCTTTTTCTTATAGAACTATTTGCATGAACTGGACAAACAATGCCTTTTCTCTTTTACTTCCTTTTAGATTAACGACATAAGTAGGTATCCTATACAAAATGACCAGCTTAAGCGTTTAATTTTTTTCGTTCAATTTAAAAGTTCAATACACTCAAGATTACAAATAATTGTTACGTAGGTTAGTCATTAAAGTGATGCAAGTCTATGAATAAAATATTTTAAGATATTTCAAGAAGGGCCTGGAATGACAGCCAAATAAATCCATATTTTAAAATTGTTCAGGACTGAATAACACGTTTTATTTTTATGATAATCAATGCCAAAATTATTAAAACTAATATTTTAATTATCAACATTATAATAAATAATGATGTAAACTTAAAATTTGGTTATTTTTTTTTTTATCTTTAGATAAAAGTTATTCAAAGTTATCGATTTATCTGATTGTAGAACCCAATATATTTTTTTCGAGGGCATACTGTAAGTATTGAATCAAATTTACCTAAAATTAAAGAGTTATAAATAGTAATTACACAGTATTTTAAATTTTAATATGAGTTATAACAGAGCAAATGGCATAACAATTGAAATAACAACAAAATTAGTTATTATCTTTGGTAAATTAATACTAATAATATTATTATCAGAGGATTACTTTTCTTTTTTTATTGTTTACAATAAAATATTTATGTTTAACGAATAATAGCATAAACACTTAAAAAATTTAACATTGAATTTTAATTTTTAATAACAAAATTAAATCCATATATATAAATGGATAATCTAGATGTGATCATATTGGAATAATAAACAAATAAATCCGGATTTTGTTATTATTTACATTTACATTTGTTGCATGTAATTTTATCTTACACAGTTATTCATGAAAATAAATTTTTGAGATTTCCAAAAAATACGGATTTATCTAGTTGTTGCTCCTATAACCATCAGTAATTTAAAATAGTTATATTACTAGGAGTAATTTTTTTCGATAAAATCCGGTAAAATCAAAAAGCGTTTTTGTTTTAGGAGTTTTATTATAAATTATAACATCTAATACTAGTGACTAATTTAACAGTTGAGTATTTGATTACTTTTTTACATTTTTTCACATTACGTATAGTTAACATTGCAGTAATTTATTTTTGTAGAAAATAGTTGTAGTTTATTTTATTTTACACGTATTATATACCTAGTCTGAATTAAGTATGAAATAAATTATTAATATACTTTATATAGACTATAATCTTTGAAAAGGTAATATTATCAATTACCACGAAATTAATTTATTTTAAACACTTGATATATAATTTTTAAGATTTGTTATTCATAAAATATGACGATCATTGCTTATCATCCTCCAGAAGGCTTTAAATGCGGAAATTTAAAATAATTTAAAGCTATTTATAATAAATATATATATAATAAACATAAATAAAAACAATTTGTTTACATTAAAATCTAAGAGAAAGGACAGGGCTCTATAGTTTACACTCTGTATACTTTACACTAAAAATTAAATTGTTCAAAAATTTCGTGACTATTTTGGTCCAACTTGATTTGATTCCGCGATTAACGAAACAAAAAAATCGTAGGTAAATATAAGTACCGCTTTACTGTAAATTGGGAGTTGATTGGATCATAAAATAAGTGTGTTAAATTCAAATAATTTAATTTATCATTGTATATTTGTACACAAAAAACGATTTTGAGCGGAAACGATCTATATTAGCTTATATCACCAAGTGATTTATTTACTCGATATGTTATTAAATCATTAATTTTATTATTAGCATATTATAGTAGGATAATATAGTTTTTTCTATAAATACGGTATTTATTTTATTATTTGTATTTAATTATTATAATAACCATATTATATTAACTTATATAACTCTAAATGTAATAACATTTTTCTGTAAATACTGTAAAACAGTAAAAATAGATTCATATTATAAAAATAGATAATATCTTAAAACAAATCAAAAATATTATTACGTAAAATAGTAAAATTTATAATAATTTAAAATACATAAAAATCTAAGTTCCCACGAATATCATTTTTAAAATATAACAAAATAATTAATTTATCATTATTTGCCATTTAAATAAGTAATGTTGTTCAAATTGGAACTTAAAATGTCAATATAAAATAATTGTCTGAATAATTTTTTAGATTTTATGGGTTTAATGTGAAATATTTATGAAGAATCTTGTATTAAGTTTTCGAGAATTATGATCAAGTTAGTAACTTTTTATAGTATTTTATAAAAAAAAAAAAAATTGAAATTTTCTTACGTCTATCAATAACTCAAAAAGAGTTATTAAAAACAAATAATATATATTATAATAAAAATAGTAAATATATAGAAATTTTATAAAAACTTCAAGTATTTATTATTATTTTTTTTCGAAGTACAATAATATATCAAAAATTGTTTGAAGAGAAATAATTATTTTACAAATGAATTTCGAATTTCATAAACATTTAAACTTGATATGATTATAAAAATTAATTTGGCTTTTCGGTAAAATTATTTTTTTGTGTATAGATCGAATGAAAAGGACGATAATTAATTTTAAAGTGAAAAAAATTAATTGTTTCTTAATCAATTTATTTTACAATACTTTAATATAATTTTATAATTTAGATTTTTCATTTTTTCAATTATGCTGTTTAATTTGAAAATAATTAGTAAATGATAGACATATTGGAAAATCTTGAACGATACAACTATACTAATCTGTTGTTGTTTTTTTTTAATTGTTATTTGCTTATTACATTTATAAAAACATCTAATACTAGAAATTCATACAAAAAAAAAAAAACAATTGTTTATGTTTTGAATAACTTTTAGGTAGTAACCATATTATAACTGTTTGAAAGAAAATTTAATACGTAAGGATTTTATTATTTAAATGATATAAAAATGTAAAACATTGACGAATATTTTATGTTTACTCTAATATCACTTAATAATAGCATATTATGCCAAGAAGTCACTTGAGAAATAAAAACATTTATTTTAACTATAGGTAGCAGTCAGTTTATTTATCTTTCTGCCTATATTTAGATATTAGGGAGCTTAATTATAATATGATTCATAAATAAATTAAAATTATCAAAAAATATTTTTTTCACTGTTTAGAATGTTTAGATATAATATAAATTAATGATTTGATGTATAAATCAGAATACTCTTCCGTATCATAGTAAATTTAATAATTTAATAATAATATAACACTACAATATATAAACGTACCTCGTTTATTGAATTTCCTAACCATTTAATGCAAAAGTGACAAAATCTATTCAATATAACAGTAACACTGATAGTAAATGACATTGCCCGTGACATGGCTCGATTACATTGCATGATCAGTAAACCTATTACATTATTATATTTAGCTAGCATAACTATATATATACAGTAGCGAAAAGATCGCAGAGGTGTTTCCCGTCGTTTGCTTGAATGAAAGCGATTAAAATTACCAACAATCCGTGCACGATTTAGAGCAGACTCCCCTCCTACCGTTTTCCATGTGGTCGCGAGGGAAATACATCTCGAAAATGTAGTCTTGGTCATTTTCGCACGTTTCCCGGCATCAATAGTGTGTAGACAGTGATCGCGAAAAATCATTGTCGTTATCATGTTACCTACGTTTGCGGTAAGTGCATATTAATATTAATACATACAATTAATTTTTTTTTAACTATTTTTAAAATAATCACAATACCTAAAATTTAAAGTTCATCGAAATAATAATTTTGAAAATTTAAAAATATATTAAAAAATTACATATAAACTGTAATTTGAACTTTTTCAAGTACAATTTATTTTATGTATGAAAATAAAAAAATAATATATAATTATATATAAATATAAAATTAATAAAAAAAAAAATATAAACTCATAGTAATATCATTATTATGTACTTATCATTATTAATTTGTATATCATGCATTTAAAAGACTATAATAATTCATAACAAATAAATTTGTAATTTGCGATCTAAAAAAAATTTTTAAATTTGGAATACAAATATTTAATTAATAAAATAAATTGTTTTTGATGTATGAATCATAATATTATATGTAATAAGCATTTCAATTATTATATTATGTATTCATAAATTATAAAAAATATTAAAATTATTTTAAAATTATGTTGTAATCTATATTAAAGTAGATTAAAATAATAATTAATATTTAATACATATTTCGTTTAAGTTTAAATATATATAAGTTAGGTAATAAATTAAATATGTATTAATTTTAATACTCTATCGACTAATTAAAAGAAATTATAATAAAAAAAGTATGGTAAAAATAAATATAGTTTTCTTTTATTGCATATAAAAAAAAAAAAAATCGAGTAGAATTTAAATTATTATCCACTTGTTACTACTAGCTTATTCAAAGTAAATTAATCTATAGTTAATTTGGAAATAAAGTAGTAGGTATCTATAATATAGTATATAACGTATGTAACTATATACATGTTGATGTAAGTATATTTATAAACAATAAATAAATTTAACAATAGACAATATAAAAAGAATACCAATAATTTTTTGGGATTCCGTTTTGTCTAGTCATTTTTTTTTTTATTATTATTTTTTTTTTATCAAATTTCCTTTAAATATTATTCTTCCGCCCTGCTAAATAATGATTATTCTTTAGTCTTAAATAATATTACAGTGAGCAATATTATTCACTTTCCCCAATTTTTATAACACGCCTATGATTTGTATCGGCTTACAAATTCATCGTATTTATAAAGATTATAGTTATCATCGTATCTAATTACCAAATCATTAATGATTTCCATTTTAACTTGCAATTCTACGTAGTTGATTAATTCGTTGTTTTTATCTAAGTGTTTTAAATGTTACTAATTTTAATAAAGTATTTTCCATAAAATAGGAAAAATAGTAAATAGTTATTCATAAACGTTATTTTCTAAACTTATGAAGTGTAAATATATGCAACTATTTTATGCTTATTAACCATGTGTAAATGTAAGATGTTTGGTCTTAACCCTATACAATTTTTATATTATTAAAGAGGTGTCTTGGGACAAACTTCTTTTTTCAAATGAAAACCAATATTTTTTTACATCAACGAGTAAAATTATCATATATATTTCATCAATTTGTATGTATTAAAATTCAAATTTTAATGAGTTATTTGTGTGCTATTAAACTTTGTATACTAATAATAATATAGTTCCAATAAAAGGATCGGATATTAAGGCTACGACGGTTTAAAAATTATAGAAATAAACAGAAAAAAAAATTTCTAAAAAATTCTTTATGATTGATTTAAAAAACAAAGTAATTGAAAATATGGTTCTTCGATATACTCACTGTACTAAAAATCAGAATTTGAATTAATACATTACTAAAAAATAAAATAATATGAGCATGCTTAATGAAAATCATTTTGTTATCTCTATACAAATATAACAATAATAATATACCTGTATTATATTATGTGATGTACTTAACAATAATTATTAATAACTGTTATGTATAGGGTAAAACAATATCAAAGAATTTCTAATATGTTACCAAAATAAAATTAGTTATAACCTACAATTTTTGTTTACTGTTACTGGATACTCAATTTAATTTACAGATGATATTATAAATTTTGGTGAAGGTGAATAAACCTAGTCATGTACAATTTGTAGAGCAAGTAAAGATAAATATGTATAGATATTTTTGCGTTCGAGAATACTTTAAAAAAATCCGTGTAACGACAAAAAGTGTGTTATGGTTTTGACGAAGACAAGATGCAATCATATTAAATATCTACATTATTATCTGGTCATTACGTCATTATCTTTATACTAACGCTACATAAGCACATCGGCAACCACTTTATTTGTTAACCGAACATGTTTCCAGGAAGATATAATTAGGGAGTTCTTAGTAACTTGTGTATTATAATTGTACTAAATTATCTTATGTTTTGTAACAACTACTACAATAGAAATTATAGATCGAACACTATATGAAATTTTACTCAAAAAAATTCACAACTCATTGACAATTTGTATTGCTTTTAGGTATGTTTTTTGGCAACAACAGCGCTGGCGGCGTGCAACACTAAGACTAAGGTACACTACGTACGGGTCGACGACAAGTCACGCCATGGTGATCCGTACTATTACCCTGAACGGTTGCAGTCTCGAGCTTCGTCCATTTTTGGACCTTCCATTCAGACCTCAGCTGCTGGGTTCCCGTATCGATTTGTTTTTCCAGCCAATCATCCAGCTCTTAGCGGACCCATGTACTCACAGTTCGTACAACACCCACACCAGCCCGAACCTGCAACTTACTCGGCCGAGGACTTATTCGGGCCACAGCCGGTAGCCAAGCAACATCCGCTGTCCGATCTCAAACATCGTCAGCACCAACAACAGCAACAACAACAGCAACAGCAACAGCAACAACAACAACAACAGAACCAGCACCAGCAACATCAACAGCAAATTGGCTACGAGTCATTGGCTAAAATGCAATACGACTTCCTCGGGAGCGGCGGTAGTGGTAGTGGAAAAATACAACATCAACAGCAACCCTCTGCAACTTATCATCACCACATGATAAAACAGCCGAAACACTATCAGAGCTACGAGTTAGCGCCGAACACGCTGCAGCAGCCTCTGCATCAGTCACCTTATCAACCAACAACGGCTTCCGTCGGCCAGCCGATAATGCTGCTCATACCTTCTTCCGGTCAGCCCGGCGCTCCATATCAGACCCTGGTCCTGGTCCCATCATCGGTGTCACCGTCTCCACTTCCACCGCCAGTACCGCTGTTCTCGGGTTTCCACCAACAGGTCCAGCACCAGCACGGACCACCCAACCAACAGTTTGTTCAGCAACCCGGCAGTTTTATCACCACGCATCCGCGCGGCGTTCCACTTGTAGCCGGATTTCCACCAGGTCTCAGCGGTGGAAGTTTCGGCGGCAGCCTAAATTTGGGCGGTGAAACCGTCGCCGGGCTTGGAAAGTTTCCGGGAGCGCAACTGTTCCACCGGTCGCACGATACGCTCCCGAAACACTCGAACCATCAACAGCACCAGCACAAGACATCGCCATCGAGATCGTTGCTGCAGCAAACATCTTACCAAGGTTCTGGGTCGACGCACGTGTCGCATACTACAGCTGCTGAATCGCCAGTACAACAACCGCTCGAGGACAAGGTTGGACAGAGCACAGGGACGTCCGATGAAAAGTCTGACGATCGAAACGAAGACGGCGGAGACGGTGGTAGTAGTAGTAGTAACAGCACCGAAACCAAAAACGAAACCAAGTTACCTGAGTTCGGTGACAAAACTACTGTTAAACCTATCAAACGGATCGTGGTTACGTGATCTATTTACTTGAATAATAATATTAATATTAAGTACATAATATGCGTACGATGTGTTTTGTAATTAATTTTCCTGTGAGATTCCTATATTAACCATTTTCAAATCTTGTTTTTCCTTTAATAATGAATAAGATCAAAATGCTTGAATATTTTTATAACTAATGTAAAACTTCACTAACGACATTTATAACTCATAAAAATCTTCGTATTTTATTTTGTTTGATACCACATATTGTGTAGTATTATTAATTTTTTCTGACTTTAAGATGCAAAAATCGTTTAATGCGTTTGAAATTACTGTTAATAACTCAATAAATTTAAATCAGATTACTGTGAAATTATATAACAAAATAAAACCATGTTGATTGTAATTTAATTAGATTATAATATATACATATATATATATTTATATCTTTTTTTAATATAGTATTTGATTTTATTGTTACAGCTTACAAAGCTATGTAATTTTTGTTTAAATTTAAATTGTTCATACATAGTTAAATATGAATTAAAAATGATTGATACGTTTAAAAAAACATTGAAATATTAATTGGTTTAATTATTTTTATAAAATGTGAATTAATTGATTGTTATTAAAGCGATAGAAGAATTAGATTTAATGTAGTATTATTGCTCATTAGTGACTATATTGCATTTATATTGATAACAAATAACAAGCATAAAAAAATAATAACTTTAATTTTATTTTTGGTTTTAATTTATTTTACTTAGATATAAATAAAATAAATCGATATCAGTAAAATCTCATAAGTAATTTATTAACTTTATTGACGGAAAATATATTCTAACAGATTACATAATAAAAAAAGTTTATACCACATGAAAAGAAATTTGCGAAACGAATTCTTAAATTGATAATTATTTTTTAAAGAAATATGCTTATGTCTTAACTTTTAACAATTTAAAGAATACCTAAAATATGAAAACAATAAACGTGATAGAATTGCGAATTTTTACCAATCGATTGTTGACTGCGTGAGGTTTCTGAAGAACAATGTAAAATATTAATAAAAATGATGATAGATATGGACTTCCTAACTGAACGTTTTTTTCACTGAAATAAACAATACTTTTAATAAAATAATGATAATAATGTACGTGTGTGATGAATTGACTCAAGTTGTTCTAAAAAGTGTTTCAAATCGTATTCGCTGTGGAAACGGTTGGTTTTTTTTTATAACTATTCTTCAAACAATATTATTTGTTCAGGTCTGTCCATCTTATGAGCAAGCAATGTGTGTTGGTCCTCTCGTTTATTAAACCTGATGAATTTAGAAGGCAGATTTCGCTTTCATCGATCAGTTTTTAGAGACTATTGCGTTTCTTCAATTATCTATGGCCTGACTTGTCATTAATATTTCTTTTATCTACACATTGTTTATTATTATTATTTTATTTTATTTTATTTTTTGTTGGTAATAAAATAAACATTTAAAATCTTGAAGGTCGTCTGAACGAAAAAAAAATAATTACATACTAAAAATATAACAAAATCCCAGACATGGTAGAATTTTTTTATTACTACTCAGGTAAGTTCATAATAAAAAGAATTACAAAAACATGGCGGATTGACTAGACTGTTTTCGCCGATATCGATTTTCAGAGAATATATATTACCTATTATATGTAATAATATCCATCCTTATGTTTATTTTATTTTACTGTCGATCTGTAATAGTTTAGTACTGAAAACTAAATAAATAAAAATATTGACTGACTGATTTTTCTTATCACATTCTCTTATTATTATATTATTTAAGTAAATCGTGTTATAAAAAAAATATTTAAAATTAAAAGTTTTTAATATCTATGTCATTGTGTATAGTAAAATAAAATAATATAGTAAATTTTCTCATGAAATTTATGCCATTTTTATTCATAGCTCATATTCTTATTGTAAATAAAGTTTTACAGATTGTATATAATGTATATATATATATATATATATATATAAATTTAAAAAAAAATAGTGGACGTTTCAAGTTCTCATGTATAATATTTTTAAATTAAAATAAAATAAAATAATTGTAATTTTTTGTTTAGGTTTCCAATTTCGTTCTAATTTGAACTTAAAATACTCATAAATAAAATTAATAAGTAATATATATGTTTTAGGTTTTGATAATATCTTTTTATGAAAAACTTTGTATTAAAATGTAAAATCTTAGCTACTAAAACTGAATATTAATTACATTTTTAATTAAGCATAAATTTCAAGTATTTGTGATTTTGACAAATTTTGTTTAGTAAACAAAATTTTAACTTTTATAAAATAATCCTTCTATAATAAAATTTATTTTTGTTAAATAACTTAAGATATAAGATACATCTATGTTCTTTTTAATAACAATAATATATTCTAACAATGTAGTTTTATAATTTTATATTTCTAACTTCAAACATCACTTCTACCTAACAAACTATTCAGTCTATTAATAAAAATATTCCAAACAATAAAGGGTTGGATAATAAAAATCTTTTAAAAAAGTAGTATTTTAATATAGTATAGTAAAGGTAAGAATGATGCTACAAATAATTTCAACACATTTTAAAAATAATACTTAATCAAAAGATATAACAATAATTGAAAACAGTTTATTTCTGAATTTAAACCTACCTATTGAAAATGTATAACAATAAATTAATTTTTTTATTATGATTATATATTATAGGTGTGACTCTAATGCCGTTAATGTTTCGATTAATTATTAAATATTAAAACTAACTCCACTAATAATTTTAAAATTATTTTTTATTTTTTTGCCTATATTACTTAATGTGAAAACAGAGTTTCAGAGTTGTTAATTAAAGCTATTTATTGAAAAATTACTAATTTAGAATAGTTTGATTAATTAATATAAGTAGACGAAAACAAACTCAGTTATATAATTTTCGATAATAAGCTATTAAATAATATAATATTTATATTATCTATTGTACTAGTATCTATTATTATAGGGGAATACTCTTGGTAGAGATTAAGACCAATAGTGAAATTGTGGTATTTTAGTCACAATAACTCAAACTTTGATTGATTGCACTACTTAAAGTGTTTTTAAGTTATATCACTGATTTTAAGCATTAATAACTCGAAAATTTCATAGCTAGATTTACTTTTATCTCCTTTAAGAATTAAGATTACGTATAATGCATAATGCATTATTTGACTATCAAAATATTTGAAATTAAATACGATAATATGATTTAAAGATTAGCATAATATATAAAAAAAAACATTAAAGACAATTATAAACAAGAACTAAAATAAAATAAATTCCATGTCATTTCATCTATCTATAATATTAAGGGGACATGTAGATGACATATTATACATATAATTTCAAACAACCATATTATTATTATGAAATTCAATAAAATAAAAAAATAAAATAATACAGGAAAAAGTTTTAAAAATATACATTGAATTATTCACATTGAACCAAATTATAATACATTAAAATACGAGTATTATTTTATTTTTAATAATATTAATATTTCGGTAACTAATTTACTAATATTTAAAATAAAGAACATAGCTCCTAATCAGGAATACTAAATAAGAATACCTATAAAACTATTTACTTTTGATATATCACATAATATTTACATCATTACACACAAACCATTTCAAATCCACTGCTACAGTAACAATTAAAAAAATAAAATAAAAATGATACAAAATCACGGTAACTTATTAAAATTATCCTCAAAAGTTGTATTTACACTTAATAAATTTATTGCTATCAAAGTTATTAATAAAATTAAAATAAATTTTATTGTTATTGATTATGATATTTTAATTTATTTGTATCATAATATATGAATATACTTTAATAAAAATATTATGTTCAGGTGAAAAAACAACTAAAACCTCATAATATACACATAGACTTCATAATATACATGAAATCAATATTTGTTTCATATTGTCAACTATGAATTTAACGATTGTAATCACATGTAACATCTTTAATGTTCACATCAGAAATGGAAAAGTAAGTATTTATGTTGATGTTCATTATACTCAAAGCTTAATATTAAATTTGGTGCATAAAATGTTTCAACAACAAAATATTAAACAAATATTCAAATGTTTTCATATCAGAAGCTAAAAAGTCTACTTTAATGTATTTCCAATATACAAAAATTAACGACAACATGAACATTTAAAAAAATAATTTTTGTGTAATATTTATTAATATTTTATTTTTAGTTTATAAATAATATAATTACAGATATAACTAAAAAGTCGACTAGTGTAATGTATGAAGAATTCATTACAAATTTTGATGAATAAAGATCATATTGAATTTAAAATTAAAATAGTGATCAAAAGATAATGTACTATTTTAATTAAAATCACTTTGTATTAAATTATTCAGTATTAGATAGACGTGTAACATAAAAAAAAAGCGGAACATTTAGTTATTATGGTCTATTCAAAAGATATTAGGACTCAATTTTAATAATACTCAATAAATTATAAAACTTTATCTTAAATTAAACTATTCATTTGGTAGGTATTTTTTTTTTTTTTTATTAGGTATCTATTTGATATATCTAATTATACATTAAGAGTCAAACGTTTAATTTTCATTAGCCAAAAATGATACTTAAATGTTCGCTTATTAGTGTTAAATGATGTAACGAACATACCTATTTTATAATTTATAAGTCATCAAATTATATAAAATATTTTTGTATCTATATTTATATTCATTTTTCAACTTATAAATATTAGTTAAATGTAATAAGCCACAAATAAATAAAATATTTTACCAAACATTTAATTATTTAAGTGTAATAATCTAATCAATATATCAATATTGTTATTTGATGTAAAAATATACAATGCACCTATAAAATCAGATTAATATATAACTATATTATATGCATGAAACATTAGTATATATAATAAAAATATATGATGTATCAAATATTTTAAATAACTTGGTAGATTTAACTAAAACTTATTTTGTAAATGGTATAATATAATAATTACATTTAATATTATTTTAATAAGACTTATTTTGCACTAAATGTTTAATTTTCGATTATAAATTTATTATTAGTTAAATATATTATGAAGTAATATTATTATTCATTATATGTGTTCGTTAAAAAAAAATAAAAATCAAAGAACTTACTCTGCTTTATAGGAGAGGTACTTCATCATTGTTAGATAACTGTAAATAATGTTTTAAATTAATTTAATCCATTAATAAATCATTACGTATGAAAAATTATCGACAATTTTAAATGTCTATAAGTAGCACAAAAATAGCAAAAATTATTAAATATTTATACTAAAATTATATAATTTTATAGCCTCTATAGTTATTCATTTCTGAATAAGTAATTACAGCAAATAAAAAATTTTTATTTTGTTGAAAACTGATTTAATAGAAGGTACCTACTAATTAGATTCAATTTTCTACCAGAAACCACATTGAAATTAGAGAGATCGGAGCATTTTTTTTACCGTAAAACGTGTACAAAAACAGAAACAAAAATATTCTAAAATAAATATTTTAAATTAAATTACCTATAAAGTGTAATAAAAACTATACAATGTTGTCATGTCGTATGAAGTGCCGGGAGTTGTGTACAGATGATAATATATTATACATATAATTTTAAACAATCATATTATGATTGTGAAATGCAGTAAAATAAAAATTACCAGTAATTAAAACCAATATTTTAAATTAAATTACCAATTAAAAGTATAATAAAAATTATAAAATGTTGTCATGTCGGATAAAGAGCCCGTGAAAATTCATCAAATTTTGATTTTGGATTCAAGGATCTTTGTGGTCCTATCTAAATATATAGGTATTTATTTATGATAACTAATAAGACCTGATAAGGAGTCGCATACACGTACTTATTATAAGATTAATTTATTTCATTTTTATTTCATTATCATTCATTAAATGAAAATAAATAAACACATAAACATTTTTTATTCCAATTTTTTTTTCTAAAATACAAAAAAAAAATTTTAGATACTCAAACAAATAATCATTATATTATAATATTTAATAATGTTTAATCTTAATTAATAAAGTAATAACTCTCTTTTAATATAAAGTCAATCTAAATACCCAAAATTATAAATAATATTTCTTGTATCACGATGTTCATTGTTACATGTTATTAATTATGATCTATTAATTATCATTAGTTGATAAGTGTTAATTGTTTAATTATCAGCTGTACTTTTACCATAGATATTTGCTATTTGAATGCTAGTATAATATTTATATACTTGTTTATAATTCATGTATGCGATGTAAAGCGATATTTTGTCAAAACGTTTAAATTGCAATGAAAATATTTTCGTTTTACATAAACTATTTTGTGAAATATTATATAATATTATCAATTATTATCATTCAATTTCAAAATAAAACAATTTCACGTAGATTTTATAAACAACAATAATAATAATAATAATAAATTTAAAATACGGGCTTGTCGCGTAATTCCTATTATACACTCAATTGCAGGTTTCAATATTTGCATTGGTATTTAATGTATAGTAATATTATTACCTATATACATAATACAGTTACTTTCAAATCTACTATTAATAAACATTATTTTGCTTAAATGTCAACGAAAATATATATTCTTGATTGTATATAATATACGAAAAATGTATTCTCGTCGGTCGTCCATTCGGGTGAAATTATCACGCACCAAAGAAACCAGACTGCAATTTATATAGCTAAACATTACGATTATAAGTATGTACAGACTGGATTTAATCGGTAAACCACTTTCTCTGAACTGTGGTGACATACGGGATACGATGCAGACGATTCGGACCAGTTTTTCGACTTCCTGTGGTCAAGTGGTCGTTTACATTGCAAAGTGGAAAGCACCTCTCAAATAAGCTCCTACGTAGTTACATCATCAAGTTTTTGCTGAAAATAGAAACTGTGACTGTAATAGGTACCGCTACAACTAATGTGAATCAATATAATTTTTCTAAACCAAAACCCTGGGGTATGACAAGTGCTTTTAGAATAGTTAAAAATTCGTCGACCGAGAAATTGTTCAAGTTTACGATGAAATATCTCAAAACAAATAAACGATTTTTCAATAATTATATTTTCCTACGTGGATATTGCTATATCCATGGACATAAAGTACTTAACAAAATAATTCTTAATAAAATTATTAAATATTTGATTAGAAAATAACTTATTTTCCATCAAATGCAGTTTAACGTATATATAAATCATGTGTCATAATAAAAATAAAAAAAATAATATTATATAAAAACTGAGAATTGGCTGCAATCTAATTCAATACGATGCATTTTTTTAGTAATACAATTGAGAAGATAAGCTCTTAATAATAGAAATCCCAAAATTAAACATGAATGTTCCATAAAACTATGCAACATATTTCATAATAATAAAAATTTAAACATTTTTTTAAATCAATAAATATTTATTAAAATAATTTTTGAATAAACACTATAAACTTTAATTTAGAAGTGTGAAATTAAATAATATAGAATAATATGATTAACCTTTTTTTTTTTTTACTGTAAAATATGAAGACGAAAGTTTACTCTAAATTGCACCAATTTAAACAAATAGTTTTTTAAATCTAAACTTATGTAAACTTTTTAACTAATAGACATTTAAATTTTTTATAATCTCTAAAACTGTAAAAACATATTCTATACTAACGAGACTATTATAAAAATAATAAATTTGTCATGTGTCAAAATAGTATAAATATTTTTAAAACCAAAATTTTATATAAGTTCAATATTTTTAATAAGTTGTTTTTTTATATTATCTGAACTCTGAACTATTTTTGATTTTTTATAATCATTTTATACATTTAAATTTTAAATAATATTTATTATTTGTTTATCAATTATTATGCTCATACTATTTTGTTTATTCTTATTTTTTATTTTTGTTGTTGTTTCTTATTTCTATTAATATAATTTTTATTAATGTTTCACTTATAGTTTCTTGTAAGAATTTTATGACTAAATGTACATTTTTGAGCATGATTTATCAAATTGAGCCTAGGGTTATCATCGTTATACTGCTTTAGCATATACATTTTACTAACAAAATATTAGTATTAAATCTTTTGTTGTACTTAACTTAATCATCAAAATAGTTAGAAGGCATAATACCTGTATTCAATCGAGTATCAGACACGACAAGTTATTAGTAGAAAAAATAATGTTTAAGTATCAACATAAATCAAAAAATAACTAAACAAATTATAAAATTTTGAATTTCTTTAATTATTTATAAAGTTTCAAAAAGCTTATATTATTTTTAAGTTAAAATTCCATCCCTAATTATATTTTTACAGAGTAATTAAAATAAAAAAAATCAACTTTTTCAGAAAATTATGTTGTGTTTATATTCCCAATTTTGGCAATGTTTAGTTATTTTTTTTCAATTACCAAGAAAAATATGGAATTTATTGTAATAAACTAGATTAAACCATTATTTATACCAAAAACTACCTTTAGGCCTCATTGTTACTCAATTTGTTCAATAATCTCCATCTCTTGTATCAAAACACGATGACAGATGGAAAAAACAATATTATCATCAATCATCATAAGATAACTAAAATAGACAGCTGTCTCAGTTTGTTATTTAAAATAGGCTAAAAAATTACTTGGGAATAAACCTATACAATACAATATAGTATATATTGATATATAATATATATAGTTACTAACAGACTGTTTTTGTAATATTATCTGTTTTGAAATTGTAATAATCTATTATTATATTATATATATATATATGTTTTCTTTAGTATAAATATTGTTATTTTAAAATATTCTACATATTTGATATTATTATGTATCATATATAATAGAAACATTATTATGTTGATGACAATGTAATGTTAAAGTTATATAAGATGATGTAACAATAATTTGAATAATCATTTGTTGTTATACATTAATATATTGAAATTAATGCCGATTTATACAATTAACTTATTATTTAAGTATATTTTAACTGATGATTAAATTGTTTATATTTTGAGGTCATTACACTTATTTCTTAACGGTCTATTAATGTAATTTTACAAAGATCGTTTAATAAAACATGACTTTAAAAAGTTTTCTCGTAAACCTTATACTAGTTATACCAGTAGTAATTATCTAAAATAATTTTTGTTTAATTGGTTTCTTCTAAACATATAACAAAATCTATACAAGATTTCAGCGTACGTAATTGTTTTACATAGGATATTTAATAACTGAATTTTATTGTTTTTTGAATGCAAATAATAACAATAATAATTATGGATTAATAAAATCAAAAAAGTTAAATTATTAATGATTTTGGTTCTTATTAAATTGTAATAACGAATTCAAAAAATATTCTGGTTTAATGACGAAATAAAAATCTTAACTATGAGAAATTCATGCGATTTTGCGTTCTTTTGTTTTCATTAAAATCAAGCTGTTGTGTACGCATGGATGAATATCACCGGAAACTGATGTATTGGTATTACTAGGAATCACAGGTAGATATTAGAGACTAAGGTAGACTCTTATATAATTAGATTCATTTATTGTAAAAAAATTCTACTTATTTTACCATACTATTCTGAAAGAAATTCTTGCCTAATGAAGTGTTTATGTTAATAAGTTAAAATGATCTTAAATTAACTGTACCTACCTGTTGTATAGTCGTTCATAGATATATTTCACATTCATAAAATAAATAATAATAAAATAATATGTATAATCTTATTTTTATACATACCACAAATTTTTAATATTTTAAAATATGATTTTTCTTCTTGTCAGTAATTGTATATAAATATTGTATGGTTTTAATTTTATACTAACTGGTTTAAAATTATTTCTTGAAAATTACAACTCAGAACTTTATAGCATCATATTACATAATCACAAAAAATGAAATTTGCAATTAATATAAAATATTGGTAAATATTTTAACACTATTTTAGCTTTTAATTTAATTTTATAACACTATATTATTGTACGAGTATTATTGACTTTTTACAGTATTATCAAAATATCCGTATTAAACTATTGTTGAACAATGGACAGTGTGTTATAAATTTTAGTAGGGAGGTATGTATAATATAATATACGAGTATACATATAAAACATTTTATGTTACTATAATTATTAAACCAACCATATTTTTCTACTTCACTTATTTTTATTTAGAAAATATTGAAATCCATTGTACCTATTGAAAATTATTAATAGTAGGTATTTCAAGTTATCTTTGGCCGGTTTATAAAATATTTTGTTTCAATGGGATTTCAGAAGATTTTTTTGTATAATTATATTCTAAAATATATATATATAAGAGTATATATATTTTTTTTTTTAAATAAAAAAACATTAAATTATATATTGTATATATTTTTAATTTTTATACTTCTTATCATATATTCTTAATATATTTACTAAACCGTTTTAACAAGGTATTTGAACTTAATTTGCCTAGTTTTAATAAGTAGTAAATATTATATGATTAAATAAAGAATAGTGGTTTTAAAAGATATTATACATATATGTACTAATTTTTATATATAAAAACTCGTTTATAAAGTTCACTTAAAGTTAAAGCTGCTAATATATTATTAAATATTTATTATGTAAAAATTAAATTTATATAATATGTAGGTTGTTCAAATACCAGTTAATTTACAAATTGTAAAGGGTTTTATAGATTTTTTACTTAGTTGAAAAATATACGAGTATATTATATTTAATATTGCTTAAGATTTCTTGATAAATTAATTATTATTAATATGTGTTCAATTACAGATAAATATAATTATTTGTGAATTGTGGGTATTCAGTATTATTGTGTAGGTTCAGCCATTTAAACTATAATTTCGTATATTTAAATAACTCTAATTATTGTATAGGTACATGTGGCAAGATTTTCCAGATATAATAGGTATATAATTTAATAGAATCAACAATAATAATTATTTCTGACATTATTGCATCTCCATTCCTTCTTTCTAGTTTTCTTACGATCAAAAAAATCATGTAGTCAAATTCAACTTGCACGTATTAACTATTAATATTAATATTTTAGATGCAGTTTTACAATAAAAATATTATGTTTTATTTAACGTGTATAAAATATATTATATGTAACACACAGAATTTCCAAGAATATCTTGAATAGTGATGTTGTACATAAGTTGTTAAATAATAATACTTATGAGATGTGTTAATGTATATGACAGTACCTAACGAGTTAATATAATTTCTCTTAGTGAGACAATATTGGTACAGAAAATATAATTTATTTGGAATAACACAAACACAACATACCCTTTTTTAGGAAACGATACTACGTAGACGTAGTCTACGTTATTCGTATTACACAATATCGTTAGCCATCAATCCAATATATTAGTTTCAGTGACTACAATGATGGTTATGACTTATGACAGATGGAGAAAGCAGATTTACTTGTAAAATTATTTCTATAACTAAGTAGAGTGCAAACTAGTAAAAATGATATAAGTTTAACGTCAATAACCTTGTTTGGTACACATAATTTGCTAAATTCTGATATTAAATGATATAAATATGCAATATTACATTTTTACTATAACTACATAATTCATTCAATTGTACCTATACCATTTAATTAAAAAAAATATAGAATTTTTGAATTTAACTATAACGTTTAACACTTACATATATGTAATACAATTAATACAAATGCCTAAATTTTATTCGTTTATTCTTAATATATTAATTTTTTTGTAAAAAATTCAATAAGATTTACTAGTAATACAGTAATATAATAAAACCTAAAAATACCAAATCATCAAAATATTAATATTATATGTAATTATTTATATTTATCATTTGCTAGTATCATTGTACCTATTACTGGCAATTTTTATTGTATTTTTTACAAAACGTATTTAAAAGCAAATATCTCAGATTCATATGCATATAACCAAGTATCACAATATATTTAAATAATTCAAAATAATAGGTCTAAAATATTATTACGTCACAATATAAGTACCAAGTAACAATAATAACAAAATGTAGTTAAATAACTAGGTCCCTATAGTTGTCTTCGTATTTGTGTAACGACAATAATAATATATCATGCTATTATTATTATTTACATAATATTAATTAACTATTTTCTTTGTTAAATAATCTTAACTTAATTCCATAAATTTCAAAATTATTATGTAAATGAGATATTAGAGATTAATCTATATAATATTCCTATTATAGTTCGTCTTGCTTTTTAGTAAATATATACTTAAGGCTTTTTAAAATGTTAAGTTAATGACACTTTAAATAATAAACATATATTTTTCTACCGAATGTCCGAATATATAGATTATTAGGCTAATGAGATTTAAAATATTATAATACAATAAATTGCAGCAATTATTTACATATTTATGATCATTAGAATAGTTTGAAATTAAAACAAGAAATTATAATATATTAATAAGTTACTTAATTAAAAATACATATCTGTTGATTATTTTTATAATGTTTTATTTTTTATACTTGGCTTTAGGTTTTATGTTACATAAATTAATATAAGTTTCACTATTTTAAAAAAGTTAAAATAAATTATAAATAATTAATTTGAATATTAAGTTTGATTTATTTAATATTTTTTTTAATTTTTCGATTTTAGTCTGAATGGTATTATAAACTAATGAAAAATCATCATAATAATTTTAAGATATAGAATTCGAAGAAAATTTCAACAAATATTAATTATGGATAAAATTATCTACTAAATAAGCACTTAAAATAAATATTAGATTATAAAAAATAACATTATAAAAGTTGTCAATTTAAAATTTAAAAATAAAATAAAATATATAGTACGTTTAATAGTATTTAGTAAGAACATTTTCAAATAAATAAAAATATGAGTATATTATATTACATGATAAAACTGCCAATGCTAATCCATTTTATTTATATAAATATATTAGCTTTGAATTAATGTTATTCAATGTAAATATATTTGGTAAGTTATATTATTATGTTATTTCAATTCAAGTTTATGGATATAAACTTAAAAGTATTAAACTGAAAAATAAAATAAAACTTTTTAAATTATTCATATTATCTATTATATATGTACTTTAAAATTTAATCTCCAGTTATTTTAATTTAATGGTAATCAACGTTATAATTTAAAAACTTAAATTTTTTGAAATAATATAATATTAAAATGTAATACGCACGACAGTGTATAAGAATGTTATTAAAATCATATAAAGTCTTACCCCAAATGCACCAAGAAAAGTTATATGATATTTGAATCATAACGTACATGCATATTACATGTTGTAAAATATAATATTAAAGCTGATCATATAAATTGCCGAACATATTTTAACCACCACATGGTTCGTTGGCGACGTTAAGAGCTGATGCTGTTATACTGCTCTTAGAGACAATATTGTAATAAAAATAATATGAAAGTAAAACTGGAACGGCCTCCGGCCCGGTGAGATAATAATAACCAATATATTATTTTAATCCAAACATAACTACCGGAAACACATTTACCTTACCCATCCATCCGCTGCAGTATCTATGTACGTACGTGCCCCGCGTATTTGGGCACGCGACGACTCCGCATTACGCCAACTGGTTATCGTTAATTCGATCCCACCAAACAAGCGATCGGAACTAACACTAGCGTTATTTCCGTCAAGTTTGTACGTATAAAACTGCTATCGATGATCGTTAAACGTATCAGTCGTGTTTGATAGAGCTTCACAGTACACAAGAGCACACACACGAGATTTACTAATAATCGAAAATGGCATACAAGGTAAGATTAAGACAGAAAAACAAAAATACACACACACACACACACACGCACCTATTTCTAACTTTTGTACTTATGTTCTCTCCTCACGACAGATGTTCTCCACCGGTCTGGTGCTCGCATTCGCCAGCATGTGCTTGTGCCAACAACAATCGACTTCCAGCTCAACTTCGCAATACCAGCCAACCGCTGTGTCTCCGGCGTCGTTCCAGACGGGATCGGCGGCTGCCCAACAGCCACAGACAAAATTGGAAGACATCGAACGCGACAATCTGGTAGCCGCTTTCGGACAGAAAACACAACAGCCATCCAATAAACCGTTGTCTGTGGTCTCTTCGGGCTCTCAACCACAACAACCACAACAACCATCGCAGTCTTACCAAGCGATCCCGCAACAGCAATACTACATGCAGTCTTATCAAGGAGTACCACAGCAGTTCTACGTGCAACCGTACCAGACCCAACAACAGTACTTGGCCCAACCTTACCAGATGGCTTTTGACTACGCCGGTGTACAGTACTCCATCGTCAACCCCAGCTCGTACCCCGGTAACCAGATTTACCAACAATACTATGTGCCAGCTGCCCAACCGTCGGCTGTTCCTGAATACGTGACCAAATTATCTTTCCCGGCCACCGCTCCTGCTCAAGCTCAACAAGAATACAAACAACAACAACAACAACAACAACTGTCCACCCCTACACAAGCTCAACAAGTATATAAACAACAACAATTCGCCGCCACTCCCGCTCAAGCTCAACAAGAATACAAACAACAACAATTCACCGCCCCCGCTCAAGTGCAACAAGAATACAAACAACAACAGTTAACCACCCCTGTTCAAGCCCAACAAGAATACAAGCAACAACAGTTCAACACCCTGACTCAAGCTCAACAACAATACAAACAACTGCAACAACAATACGTCGTGCCGTCCCCCGCATACCAATACGTCCAACAGCCAGCCGCCCCACCTAGCAACGGTCCTGCCGATTACTCCTACGTCACCCGTCATCCGGCCACCACCGCTGTCCAGTTCAAAGCCCCGGCAGCCGCCGTCCAACCCCAATACCAGTACAACGTATTGCCGCAACAGTACCAACAACAACCCCAATACTACTACACTGTGGCCGCAACCGAACAGCCGCGAGTCCAACAGTCAGCTAAGAGCCAATTCTCGTCCGGAGTGAAGTCCACCACTCCCACTCCTTTTAAGGAACCATTCGCGTACAAGTTCGAATCATCGCCGCAACAACAACCCGGTGCCGCTTACAGCACGCTCAAATACTCCGCTTAGATGGCGCAAGTGCATTTTCGTTGAGGAATCGTGAAAGGTGCATCATTATGTAATATTATTGTACATAGTGCAGTCGATTGTATTTACACACACTGCGCCTAATATTCGTTGTACGATTATTGGATATCACTATTATTATTATTATAACTATTATTATTATTATTAATTAAGTACTACTAGTGCATTGCAGCACAAATATTTTGTAAAATATTTATTTCCCCGACGATTTTCATATATTACGGCTGCAGGTCGTAACTGACTTAGCGCTGTAATATATATGTGTCCCTAAGAAAAAAAATGCAATTATTTGTTATTATTTTGGTTTAAGAATAAATGTGAAAACACTTAAGTTTGTAGACCATTAAAAATACTTGTTTTTGATATACCTTTAAATTCTGTCCGATCCACATAATGGTTCGAGAAAGCGTTTAATCTCATCAAATGGTTCGTAGCTACTCTTATTAAAATCGTTCATCTATAACATATGTTCGAGGTAAAAATCACATTTTATGTATATTTTATACGGATAACGTTAATAAAACTTTTCCCATATTTATTATAGTAAAAACAAATTAAAACGAGTAATTAATTAATATTAGAATATGTATTACAATATTATAATAATGCTTGCACAGTAGCACCAGATAAATTAACAACCTGCGTATTTGATGTTATAGCTTATAACTCATAAGTTATAACATTTAATTGTCTTATTTATTTCTTTAAAGCTGAATTAATTCATAGTTAATTGTATAGTATTTATGTATTAGGTATAACAAAGTTATGCACTTTTTTTTTCGCAATGAATTATATAAGTGATTATAAAATCTAAAATATATTTGTATAATATTTCAATACTTAAAAAGTATTTGAGTACTGCCAAATAAGTATTAAATCACTTTTTATTTAAAATATTCGATTAAGTATTTTAAATACAGTATTTTATTTTTAAATACAAATTGTATTAAATATTATAGATTTGATCCGATTTTTCTTATTATCCTGGACAGTTAGACCATTTATTTTACAATTACTAAATTTTTATTTATATAATATTGAGGAAAACAATGTACCTAATCAAAGGGAAATAGTGTTAAGTGTGTAAATAACTATATAGCTAATCAGATTATTAATTCGTGTAACCGAATGCTAAAACCTTCATACACGAAGCTTAATAAAATAATTGTAGAACCGTGGAATTTTTTAATTTATTTTATTTTAGGTATAATTTAGTGGTTTCACAATGTGTGATTTATTTTACTTATTTATTATTATTTTTTTTTTTTTATTTACTTACACTTTTTATAGTAAAACAATTTAAATTACCAACTTTGAGAGTAGTTTTTTGTAAAAAAAAATTGAATTTAAGTAAGTTTATTTAAAAATAAAAAAAAAATCCGGAATTACTTAAAATAATCAGTAAAAACGAAATTTCAACTAAGACAAAATGGAATATTTTAATGAAAACCAGTTTTTGAGAAAATTTAAATTAACCAAAATATTTAAATTATTTTGTAATCAAGAAAATATAAGATTTTTATTTTTATACCAGGTTGAAAGTATAATAAAAGATTTCCAGTAAGTTTCATTCATATTAAATAAATTATGTATCATTATATTATATTATTATTATTATTCAAAAAATATTAATTGTAAAAATTTGAAATATTCTACTACTATTAAAATCATAGTTTTCTATAAACAATGAAATTTTCAAAATACTTTGAATAATTTTAAGGTATTTATTCATGTAAAATTTTTGATTTTAGACTCTGAGAAATTGAGCAATGATTTTACAATGATGTTTGTTTTTTTTTTTTTGTCTGTTAAAATCTCAATTAATGACAAGGTACACTTGATATATTCTTTAAAACTGAAACACTTCCCCAATTTTTTTAAATTAAAACTTGAAAGTAAAGTATATGAAATTCATACAATATAGATTATAGATATTAATGATATAATTAGGTAAAATGTTTGAAATTAAATTATTAAAAAAATAAAATTTAATTTAGTTTTAGTTTTTTGTAGTATTTTTATAAAACAGTTTCATAAATATATAAACAAAATCGATTGTAATTAATTAAAATAGCAATCATTTTAAAAACTTTAGTTTAAAATAATAAATAAAGAAAACGTAAAAGTAATAATTATTGTATTTAAACAACTACAAAAACAAATACGTTTAAATATATGTACTTAGCAGTTAAATTTTAACTTGATTAATATTTTAATAATGATTACCTACTTTAAATAATGTTTTTTTAGTAAATAAGTATATTGTTTCATATTGTAAATAAAATATAAATAAATAAACAATCTTTGTTTTCTTAAGCAAAAACATATCTAAATAAGACACTGAGTGATGTTACAGAGTCTATTAATTTACTATATTTATATTCATTAATCATTAACAATTTTAGTTTTATAAAAAATATTTGATACCGACAATTATAAATTAAACGAAATCATCAAATTCGATAATATATATTTAATAAATATCGATGATCCATAATAACATATTTTTTTTTAATTCAAGTCAATATTAATAAATAAATAAAGAAAAAAATGTTTTGAAGTTAGTAAATTTTATTTATTTATCATTATTATTGTAGGTTGTACATTTTTATATTTTGTCTACTATAATATAACTAGGTATCTATTTAAAGTGTATATTGTAAAAGATATAAGATAAACTCGAAAAATAGTAGGTACTCTATTATGTTTTACAATTTACAAAATATTTAAATTTGTATTTTCGGTTCACTTACACATTTCCAGCATATCATATTTTATTTTTATTTGAACTATATTACGTGATTATATGTATATTATGTAGTAGGTATTTATTAAAAAAAACTTAAGTTCCATGAGCATTATAGAATTTATAAAATAACATTTAACAGCTATTGATTGAATTATATTTAGAATTGTATTATCCTTAGACTATTTGAACTCTATCTACAATTCATAATCTTATATGAGAATCGTATTAAACTGTATATACTTGACAACACTTGAAGTGTACGTAATTTTAAACTAGATTTATTCATTTTTTTATAAATTATGTTTATAAAAATATGATGAAAAGAAAAACTTCCTTATTGAAACAAATAAAAAAGTATTATATTGCATAATAATGTACAATAAATATTAAAGGATATTATATTAAATAAAAATAATAAAGATATGATGTACCTACCGTATACAAATTATTAATAAAATTAGTTATTTAAAGTTAAAATTAAAACATATGTTTAAGAAATTATATTAAATAGCCAATAGGTATAAACTATTTATTTTTTTTTTTTAATTCTTAAGTAAGAAGTACTTACATTTGATTTTGTTATTAAATATTTAAAATAATAACATAAAATCTAAATTTAAATTATTTTATTTTATAAATTATAATTATTAAAATTTTGTAATCAACAAAATGTATAACAAAATAATAGACGAATTTATGAAACAATAAAATAAATTCGTATTGAATATTATCTTTAATATTAATAACATGAAATATTATTAAAAACATGCATATAGGAAAAACAAATTTAAATTTAAATTTTCATCATTGTAAACATGTAAGTAGATAGTTCGTGAATCATATAATCGTATTCGTGTTGTTTGCCGTACAAGTCACGGAATGCAATTGTCACATCATTATTTTTAAATTATTTCGTTAATGTTTTTAAACCTACGTATATTGCTACTATTATATGAAACGAAATTATAACACAAATAGTATACAAATGAAAATCTAACTATCCATCAATTTAATGTTAGAATAGCAATGTATTATTAAAGTGAAACATAAAAATTATCAGTAAGTGATATGTCCCCGTATATTAATATGTACAAAGTTACCTCATTAGTAAAAACTGTTAATTAGTAATTAGGTCCCACCAAATGGGGATCCATCAGCGATATTATAGTGAAGTACGATCATATATAACCCTATTGGTGTTGGTCAAATGTATCAGTCGTCTTCGATTTAGCTCCACAGAACATACATAGTCATAAACACAGGACACTTACATATAATCTAGAAATGGCATACAAGGTAAGTGTACTAAAAATAAATTTTTACCATAATATTAACGTTCATAAATACTAATATTTTTTTCTACCGATAGATGTTCTCCACCGGTTTAGTAATGCTCGCTTTCATTGGAGTGACTTTGTGTCAACAACAACTAAATCAATTAACCACCGGTATACCGTCTCAATACCTGCCGTCATCTATGTCACATGGGTCTTTCCAGGGGTCTTCGGTGGCTGTCCAACAACCACATGTCAAATTCGAGGACATCGAAAATCCATCTAATAAACTATCGGCTCCAATTATGTCAATACCTCAACAACCACAGTCTTACCAAAATCCTGAACAACGTCAAAGTTATGAACAATCATACCAGACACCTTTCGAAAACGCTGGAGTGCAGTACTCGATTGTCACACCAAACTCTTACCACAGTAACCAGGCTAGTCAACAGTATTACGTACCAGCCACTCAAATGTCAGCCGAACCTCAATTTAGCACCAAGGAATTGTATGCGGCCACCTTACCGGAAGTCGTCCCTGCCGCCATCCCACGACATGTTCAACCAGAATACAAAATACAGTACACCGCCCCGACTGAAAATCAACAAGACATCTCTTCCGTCAACGTTGCTCAAGCTCGACATGAATACAAACAACAACAACTTGCCGCTCTAGCTCAAGCTCAAGCAGAACATAAACTACAGTTTTCTGCCCTTGAACAGGCTCAACAAGAGTACAAACAACAATTCGCTGATCTTACCCAAGCCCAACAAGAACTTAAACAACAGTTCGCCGTACTTGCACAAACCCAACAAGAGTATAACCAAAAATTTTCCGTTCTTAACCAGGCTCAAAAAGAGTATAAAGAAGAGTTCGCCGCACTTAACAAAGCTCAACAAGAACTTAAACAACAGTTTGCTATCCCAACTCAGACTCAACTAGAATACAAACAACAGTTCGCCGACCTTGCACAAGCTCAACTGGAATTCAAACAACAGTTCGCCGGACTTATCCAGGCTCAACAAGAACTCAAACAGCAGTTCGCAACCACAGCTCAGGTTCCACAAGAATACAAACAGCGGTTCAACGTTCCAGGTCAACAAATACACAGGCAACAGTACGCCGTTGCAGATCAAGGCCGACAAGACTACAGACAACGATTTGTCGTTCCAACACCCACATATCAATACGTTCAAAAATCGACCGCCTCCGCTGCCACCAGTCCAGTCAATTATTCGTACGTCGCTCAGTACCCGGCCACCCAAGTAAAAGCCCAAACGACCACAGCTGTCAACCCTAAATTCCAGTATGCCATCATTCCACAACAATACTACTACTCCGTTCCCGTTGGGCAGGTCGCCGTCACCGAACAGCCACGCGTCCAACAGACAACTATGAATCAATCGTCGTCCGGAGTGATTATATCCACCACACAAGCTCCGTCTGAATCAACACCAAAAATGCAACAACAACAACAACAACAACAACAACTCAAAGCTGTTCCCAACAACTTCAAAACCATCGTCGCTTAGAAATCACACGTGACAATATATTACAATATTATTTATTAAATTATTTTAATACGTATTTAGGATAGGTATTTATTATCGGGAATATTTCCACACACTTCAGCTGGCAGGTTTTTACTTTGCAATGTGTTGTACGTGTTTACGTATGTATTCCCATTAAAAAAATGTTTGATTAAAATGTTAAAATGTTTGTATTTATTTGGTTTTAAAATAAATATTGAAATACTTTATTTTCTGGATCATTAATATACTCGTTTTCAATGCACCTAAACTTTTATAATTTATATAATACTCTAATAACTCAAGAAAACCGATGAATCTCATCATATGATTTTCGAATTATTCGCGCATAAATGTATAATAACATTAATAACACTATTAAATCGGTCACCGATTTCAAATCGTTCGACGTGCACAGCAGAACGTCATAATATTTATAAAATATTTAACACCACTCACGTTTATGTGTATATCGAAAATCAATCACATATTATATATTATTCAATTTATGTTAGGTAATATTTTATAACTTATAATATACACCTACTAAATACGCTAATAAGGTATTTAGCTAACGCATTATTTCTATTTTAACTATTAATTTATCATGAATAATGAAATGTTAAATCACTTAATAATTTTTGTACGGATAACGAAAACAGACGAATAGTGAGAATTTGTGAGATAGTTCAATAATATTACTATATACTTGAAGCATCACATACAATATACTTTATTTATTATTATTTATTAAAACTATAAGTTACAACACTTATTTTTATTGATTTTTAGCTTTAAGTTTTATTAAAGTATGCATTTGCTAGTAAGAACAACAAAAGTATTATTGGCAATCATAATTACAAACCAATACCAATTAATATGTGAATTACATATTTTGTGTTAAAATATTTTAATAATAACGTTAAATTCAATATAATTCAATGATATGGCAATAATAACATATTTTTTTAATTATTCAAATACGATCTATTATACATAAATATAAAAAATAAAAATGTTAATTTACTGAGACTATTTTTCTCACAGAATCTTCGATATTAAACTATATTTCTATGATAATTTAAAAAAATATGCATATACCTAGAAATCTAGTATATACTTTTATTATATGTTAGTATATTAATAATATTATGATAGATGTATTACCTGTATGACAATCGAATTATACATTTTCACACTGAAAATATGTTAATATATTTAATATATATGACATATAATAATCTTCGTAAAAATACATAGATATTAGAACAATTATGGTAAAATATTTTTGCCATTATTACAGTATAGAAACCTAATAATGTTATACATTTAACTATTTGGGCATTATCAAAACTGTATAAGCTTTATAGAATTTAGAAATAAATATATAAATTTATTAGAGGATATCAACGTAGTATTTTTTTTCTTCTAGATCTAACAGAAACATAGACAAAACTCTTTCACATAAAACCATTTTATTTTTAAGTTATCTCATGATACAATTAAGTATTAACAACATTTTAAAATATAATAATTTTACGTGTTGACAAATTGATTTTATATTTTATTATTATTTGAAAAGAAAAATATAAATTTAAATGGATATTAATTTTTGAAACAATACGAAAATACTTAAAAATAATATTCTTAATAAATTTTCTAATAGGTAAATTTATTCTAATATCACTCAAAAACCTAAACACAAAAATGATTTCGTATAAACGCGTTTTAACTGTGTTGTTTGTAGATCATAGAGATAACACACTAACATATTTTTAAATATCATTTAATTTAAATGTATTTTATTCATATTTACTATGATTTTATTGATTATTTATTCTAAAAATAAATTTCAAATAAATAAATAAATGTAAAGATATATTTCTCGATGGGTAATTTAAAAAAGCGACTGTATGAATAAGTTATTACGTCTTTTCACAGTACCTAAATATTATTGTGCGATATGAAATGTATTGGTACCTATCTGACAATGTCTTATTCATAAACATTTCAAGATATTCATTAAATTTATAAGAAATCGGTGACATAGAATTCTTTATAGACTGAAAAATATTATACAAGGAAGAAATTGGAAGAATAATAATTTTCTTTCACTAACTCGTCCATAAAAATATAATTTATTGATTCATTGTCAAAAAATAAAAAGCTTTGACTCATATTTCACAATAAATAGTAGCCTATTGTAATAGTATTTTTATATCTTAGTGCATATCTATTATTCAATTTATATAACTTTAATTATTCTATAGTGAAATTTATTAATTTAAGGTAAAACTATTGAGAAAGATATTAACATTTTTAAACAGTTATTATTTATTAAACAAATTATATCTCAAAATAAATAATATGATACATTTAAATCTATTTCTTAACAGTTATTTTTTGTATAGTATCAGTTTTTTACGTGTTAAAGTAATTTTATAAAATGAACTAATATTTTAACTTTATTATGAATTATACATAAACTTTCTATATGACGCAATACAATCATTAGATTATTAATATTTAAAACGATAAAATTGATTTCTTCAACTTATTTTTAATATAGATACAATACAGCATAATCAATATTACAACATATAGTAGGTCTTTATACTATTTATAACTATTAATTATATGAATTTAATTTAGATCTAAAAAAATTAAGATGTTCATAAAATCACTATCTATATTAAAATCATAAATATATGTTGTTTATCTATTTTATTTTTATTCAAAAGTCAATATATTATCTTTAAGCGATAAAATAGAATTCTATTATTGTCAATTTACTACATTTAATTAAGCTATAAAGTCTAAAATCATATTTATGTGCATTTTAAAATGGTTAAAATTAAATTTTTCTAAGATCTTTTTTCAAAAAGTATTTTACATTTTATACAAATTGTAAAGAATTTCTTAGTTTTAAATTTGAATTAAACGTACACAGATTTTATATAATTTAATATAATTTAAACATGGATATTGGAATAAGTAGATCAATTTATATTAAGTAGGAAACAAATTTCATAAGCTATTAAAATAGTGATACAGAGAATTTCATTATAGTGTTATTACAAATTATTTTTAATATTTAAAACGAACGCGTACATATTATTATAAAACAATTAAATAATGTAAACCATTATAATATGGAATTTGTTTCGTCTAATTGAAATGTACGTATGCTACATTCGTCCTACTAAAAACATTTTTTTTTTTTTTTTTTTATGTGCAAATATTACGTATTTTTCTTGGACTTAACAATTTATTGTGTAACATATTATTAATACATGATCAATAAAAAATAAAAATAATATATATATTTAATGGATGACGGTTATATTTAGACATGAAATGTGTATTAAAGCCATCGTCCATCAAACTATATTAAATCTAAAATACTTTCCCTTATGAATTGTTCCAATATTATACAATAGTCAGTAAACTCAAACAATTTTAATGATTCCGTCTCCAGTGCATAGAAAATAATGAAAATATAGAAGGAATTTAATAGTTTCTAAATTTCAGCGAAAGTTAAATAACTACCTACATATATTACGAATATATATTATTTTGTTTTAGATTTTAATATAAGTACATCAAGTATGAAAACTCCAAATTTATTAACTCGTTACAGCAATAACATAAACTAAAAATTAATAAAACCTAACAAAAATGCAATGACCATTGACCTAATTTTATGTTCACAATATAAATAAAATATACGTGTAAAACAACTCAATTATTTGAGCTCGCTATGCATGAGAAATTTACTACAGCTGTTATTGTATTATATGTCTTGTTAAATTTTTGTTTTGCATAATTCATAAAGATTAATAATTCTCAAAAATAAAACTTATCTGTTTTAATATGTTGACTATTAACATGTTTTAGTAAGTTTAATTGTTCAGATAAAAAAACTCTAAGTGGAAACTTTAAAAATAAAAGTTGAATGGTATTATTATTATTATTATTGAATTTATCGACTCATATTAATTATCACGATTATTGATTTTCAATAAAACCTTTTTTCCTCATTAAAATGTTTACATATTGATATTGTTATAAAATGTTAATGAAATACTAATAGTTTAATATTTCATTTTAATATTGTGCTTAATTTAATTTTTTATGACGATATAATATATCATAATTAAATTAATTATGTTGTTGCTTAATTATACTATCATGATAGTAATCCACAGATATTTATTTATTTTCATTTGCTATGTATATAGATTAATTTCTTTCACATATTTTCTGTTCATACATTTAGTGATACATTGCACATTAATAAAACGAATGTATTTAGAACTATATAACACAAATTATGATAATCTACCAAGTATCAAAAGTAAACTTCTCAAAAATCTTAAAATTTTGATTATTATTTTTATTTTTAATTCTGTCTATAATTACAATGGAATATAGACAATGACAAATTATAAGTTATAAATTATAAATGAATAACATATAGTAAATATATATGTATATTCTATATAACAAATAAAAATATTAATAATAATAATATGTATAATATAAAATATATTAATAAATAATTTATTAATAAAATTATGATAGATCACTATTTATCATACGCCTCATTCTAAAGATTGGCTGGATTATACATTAATACATTATTGTATATTTTAAAATTTTAGAAAATCTAAAATTATTTATGGTAAACCTCAATTTAAAACAGTCATGAAATTTTATTAGAACACAAAAGTTATCAAATAATTAACAGGAAAAGTTTTTCACGATTATGTTTAACTTACGAGCTATAAGACTAAATAAATTAGATTTTTTAAAATATTTAATTGTGATTAATCGACAAACTGTTGCTTAGATATACAATCAGAAGGTTTATAATATGCATTTATAGCATAGTAGTGTGCACACCAAGAAAGTATAATTCTTATCAAAAATTTAACTTAAGAATGAAAAGGACCGAATTTGTAGTCATCATGCTATATTTTTAAGTATTAGATACATATATTTTATCCAATAAACCAATAAGTCTCGAAAAATATATTTAAATCGGATTAAATGTGTTACATATTTATAGACTGTTATTATTTTAAACAGGGCGACTTCCAACTAATCACTGATTACCACAAACCAACAATAAGTCTTAAAGCTTAATAAAAAAAAACCTAAATACGCCACTGCAGTTCAATCTTGATTTTTTATTTAAAAGTTATTGTCTTGAGAATTTAAGCTGGGCTGTTATATGCAATTACTAATATTGTTATTACTTATTATTTAACAATTAAATATGAATAGTGATTACAATTTTAATAGATTTTGTTTGTTTATTTCCAATATTTCCATTTTCCATCATATTAATGTAAAATATTCAAAAATATTTTCTGAAAATAATATACTCGACAAAACAAATATACATAGTAGTACGTTAGTTACCTGTGTAATATATCGCACTGATTTTTATAAATTTTATCTACAATACAATATTGAATGTATAATATATTATTATGTTAAACTGAAATTTTAATTTTCGTAATTTATAGTAAATTTGTCTAAGGAAATATTTTTATCTAAAATCAAAACGAAAAGAACCACTTATGGATTATACATTAAAATTGGATTATAGATATTATAATAATATGTCAGCGCATAATACAATTTTTCATGTTCTCTCTCAGTTTCACTTAAAACATAAAAAATGTACATTCTGTTTTTAATTGCTATTTTTATTCTTGTAAAATTCTGAAATTCATTATTTTTTTGTAATATTTGTGATGATAAAAAATGCTGTTAATTGTATATTATATAAAATGTTTTGATCAATCTTAAAACACTATTATTGATTCAATTTATTCTCTAAGTTATTTACACTGGTACTAATATCTTGTCCATAAACTTATAGAAAACAAATTAATTTAGTTATATAAAAAGAACAATAAAACGTTCATATTACAATTATACCCAAGAGTATTTTATAGTGTTGCAATGTATTACATCAAACAAGAAATAACACATAATATTTAACAATAATAATTGTCACAAGCAGCAACACGTCATCTGAGTATAATATATTAATTTAATGTTTATAAAAAAAAAATTACACATGTGGTCGAGAGCACACTTTATGAGTAAATTAGTGACGGTTTAAAAATACGATTTATGAGGGAGAAACAATACAACAGAATTTTCTATATGTTTAAGGTGCTTGGGTCTTACTTTCCTTTATTATTTAATTAGTTTTTACTTAATATTTGTTTTAATTTATTGAACACATGAGTGTGGTTTTATTGCATTGTGATGAGTTTTCCACTTTCTGTCCGTCCACCACCATCCTTGCAATTATTCCGCTTTCTTGATGCGGAACTGTCTAGGATAGAGCTGACCAAAACGGACAGACATTCTTCAGTCGTTCAATAAAGATTTTCCGGCACGAGTCTGTTCGTCAATCTAGTACAGTCGCTCATGCAAAATCGTTGTTTTTTACTTAAGATACTATTTTTTCTCTCATGATATATTATTTTAAATTAATAACAATACCATAGAGCAGTTTATTTGATTATTTATGTGTATAAGTGTTACTGTGTGGTTTTTTTTTTTTAATCAACCAAAAATAATTTAAAAAAACAGAATCATTATGGCAAAATTAAATAGCATGGTAATACAAATAGATCTATATTTTACTACGGAATACTCTGTTTAATTTATTACTTATAAATTGTGGTTTATAATAATATCAACATTTTAATATGAAATTGTTGAGCTGTCATAGTTTTAACTAAAAGTTCTAAAAAAAAATAAATAAAAAAAAATAACTAATAATAATAGTATTAAATTACATTGACACTTAAGAAATTAATTTATTTTTTTTTTAGGTTATTTTTTGCTTAGTTCAACTAACGCTGAGCGAAGATCGAATATCCGTGGATACAGTAGGTACAATAACAGCTACTGCCGGTTATTCTATAGCAGATAATCATTCTCCTACAATTAAAAGTCTGACTTCAAGTATAGAATTTTCTGGTGATCACGATTCTTCTAAAGAGACGTCTTCGTCAAGTGAAGCTTATACGTCATTATCACCTGGCGTCCGAAGTTCACAAAGCTTGTCATTACGATCCAGACAAGCCAGAGGCAAATCGTCGAGCCAGATGTGGAGCGCTGAAGAAAAAGACCATGATAATCCATCTTTTTCATTGACCGATCATCGAATGAATGAACAACTATATAATGTCAAGCCTCAAACATTTGACAATCAATCACCACAGTCATCAGATGTAAAGAGTAATGAAAGTGTCGAGAAGTCTGTGCCATCAATCACGTATGGAAAAAAGATGCATAAAAACGATGAACACGACGATCGGCCAGTTTTCAACGATTGGTCCCAAGAAGTGCATATGGCATTTGACAACAACAAATCAATTAGATCACGCCGAAAGAATAAACACCAATTGGACACTGAACAAGAAAAAAGGAAAACGCAGAACAAAAAATTAACGGAAGACAGTAGTAATAATAAAGATGGCTGGCAAGAATTAAGTCCCAATATGGAAATCGCTACTGGCATTATTACATCAGTTCAAGAGCATGATTCTTCACGAGAATCATCTGGTAGTTCAGGTATGAAAAAAATAATTATTAATATAAAAATAATTTTTTCACAAAAATTATTACTTATTACTTATAAAAATAAGAGTACAATAGTTAGAAGTTAATGGTTAAAAAAGCAATAATTGAAAAATCATCAATAAAATATACCTGCATTGTTCGTATCAATTTATTTAATAAAATTAATAATTCAATATACTCGTAATATAATGAATATGGTTCTATAACTATTTAAATAAATATTTTTTATTAATAAAAATGGACCAAAAATCTATTTTTTAAATATTATTGTATAATGTATAAATCATATATTTTAATTTTTATTATTAAATACAAGTATGTATTTTATACAACTATAATAGGACTATAACATTAAATATTTGTTCAACTCAAATCTTGCTTGTGATTAGTTCGAAAAATTAATTAAAATCTATTAATGCTTAAAAAACATATATTTTATTCTTTTGCGTAAAATGTGCTAAATGTCAAATTCGAATAAATTAAAAATGTCTTTAGTTATTTACATAAATTGATAAATATTATTTATTATAATTAATATTGGACTTAAAATAATAAATTGGTAAAATAAATTTGATTGTGAGATGAATATAATTATAAATATAGTTATAGATGTACATTTTTGAAACAACTATTAAGATAATTTTTTTTTCACAAAAATATATTAGTCACTATGAACATACAAACTGTAAAATGGCTTAATTGCTATAGGGAAGTAAATATAAATTAGCCAAACTAAAAGGTAATGTTAATATTGAAAAGTAGATAGTCATTAATATTTTATCCTAAATAGTATACATGAAATATCTTTTAATACTATCAAGACTACAGCAATTAGTTTTTTTTTAAATTTTTTTCAGAAAAACTATACAAATTTAATAATACTGAAAACATAAACTTAATCTACTTTCTTTTCACATTAAAAAAATGAATTAATTAAAATTATTTTTTTTTTATCAAGATTAATGATTTTCATTGAAGTTGATATAGTTCTTTTCAAAATAAACATATATTCTATTTACAAATAAATTTTCAATAAAATGCAGATTTTAATATCTTTGATACACTATTAAAAGATGCTAAGATACCAACCTTTTTCTTTTTAATAACACATAACTATTATTTACTTCAGCTCTTTTACAAAATGTATACCCAATATGTACATATACAATGTAACATATAACTAAACGAGTCTCGTATTACGGGATATTTATCTTTTAATTAAAATATATGGTGATATGAAATTAGCATATAAATTTACTCTTGTTAAAATATCTCGGCGAGTCTATTAAACCATAATAAAATGTGTTTCTTGTAAAATGTGTAGATACATTTTGGTTTTTATAAATATTTCATTTTAATATTATCTCGTCATATGAATATATTATAATATATCAATGTATGGTCGTATTGTATAGCTAACGATTAGTACTGCGCGTTAAGCACGCGACCGAACAAATCGTTGTTTGACATTTAATTACGAAGGAAAAGTGTTAAAGATGAGGGTATATATATTACATTATAATCGAAACAATAACACGTCGGAGGTACATTTTATACGCTGTCATCGTATTTGATGACGACAGAGACTAAAAAAAAATTAAAAAATAACTTGTAATATCATTATTTTATTATCGATTACTACCAAGAACCGCTGGCGGTGAAAGTGTTTAGATCTTCAATTTTTTTCGTCGTTGACATTTTAAAAATGAATAATTTTGATTTGTTTTTTTTTTTGCTTCACGCGTTGCTGTCGCAGAATTGTTCAAGGCCATTCGTAATCCGGACCTGTACCACGAGGACAGAATTTCCAGCGTGGAGGACGACGTACACCAGACCGAACCGCCGCAGAACTTCGACCACAAGCAGGTGCTGTCGAAAATGAATCATTTCGACTTCAGCAACGCCGTGTCGCAGGCCAACAAGACGCCGCCGCCCAGGGAGAAGCGGTTGAACTACTTGCAGCCGGGCGGCGGCGGGAGCGGCCCGCCGGTGGCCAGGTACCCGTACACCGGCGGCGGGCCGCTGCAACAGCCGTCGCAGGTGCAGATGGTCGGACCCTCTTCGCAGCCGCACTCGGCCGCAATCAACGCAGCCACCGCCGTCAAGTCCGTGAAAATCGAACAACCGTCGGCGACGCCCAACTACCACAGCATCGTTGTTCCCATACCCATATCGCACCAGATGTACGCGTCCATCGGCGGCGACTCGTCGTCCCCCGTCCACGGCCACCAGTTGGCCAGCAGCACTGTGCAGCAGGCGATGATGTCACTGCCGGTCGTGCACAACGTGTTCTTCAAGACGGACGAGAACGGCGGCGGCAAGACCATGCCGGCCATCGTGATACCCCTGAAACCGGAATACCTGCACCAATTGCAGCAACAGCACTTCGCGCACGCGCAACAGCAACAGTCGGCGGCCGACGACTCGCTGAACGCTGCCGGACACCAGCGGCCGGTGCACCAGGGGGCCAAAGCGTTGCAGTTCCAACAGCTCCACCATCAGCAGCAGCAGCAACAGCCGTCCACGTCGGCGTCACCGTCGTCGCTGACGCCTTCGCCGTACCCGCAAAAGCCGAAAGCCGCCAAAGTGAAAAAACCGTTTGGCCTGCAGATGAAGGACAACGACCTGCAGCACCGCGTCAAGCAGCCGTTCGGCCTGCAACATCAGTTCTACAACAGCCCGTTTGTGGGCGGAGGCGGAGGCGGCCACGTGCAGCTACACCACGCCGGTCACCAGCAGCAACACGGCGGCGGCAGCGGCCAGCAACACCCGCAGCACGATCCGTCCGACGACTCGCGGTACGCGCAGACAGGCGTCGCGCCCGATTCCGTCCCCATCCACTCGTTTCCGGGCACCGGCCACCCCATTGTCGTGAAGCGGCCGCACGCTTACGGTTACGCGTCACCCGCCTCCCCGACGTCGACCAAGTACTCGCAAGCCGTAAACAAGCCGCCGCAACTGCACCATCACAGCCACAACAACCACCATCATCATCACCACAACAACAACAACAACCTGCACCATCACCATCAACAGCAGCAACAGCAACAGCAGCAACCGTCCACTGAGGAGCTGGCCACGGCCATCGCCCAACAGCAACTGTTACAGCAACCGTACAAGGCGACCACGTACCATCCGGGTTACGCGTACCTCAACGGGCCGGATGACGATTTCCCGTACAAGCCCATTTACAAGGACATGAACAAGCGCAACGACGTGCTGGTCGTCCGGACCGCCTGAGGCCGATGAACGACGGTCTGATTTCACACCGACCACCTATTACCTATACATTACCTATTATATTTTATGCGCTATAATAGTGTTATTAATTATTATAATTATACACGTATACGTAGGCAGACACGTTGGCGCCTTGGAGTGAGAAGGTTTGAGCAGGAAACACCCGTGACATTTTTTTGTTTTTTCATATTTCGGTATCACCTGTTTTCGTTCGCATACTATACAATTACGTAAATTAATAATTACAAAAAAGAAGAACCCTCCAACATAAATATTTCCTCGTGTGCGTGCCCGTGTATGCGCATATATTATATTATATACGTACACCTATATGTCCTGTATAAAGACTAAAATGCTTAGATAAAATAACGTAAATTACTATTGTTATTATTTTTATGCGATAAATTATTATTTTAAGTATTTCTATATTATGTTTTATGCAAAATTGTGTTTATTGAGTCGTATTATAGTAACTATATATTATAATATATTGTGCAATTCGCCATAGTATTCGCGAAAAATAAATCAATATATAATATTACACATACATAATACTTCGAAAGAATCTAATATTTTTATTCTAATCGAATTCCGTTTTAAAGGCACACCATCGATAAACACAGTAGATTATGCTGCAGCAACCTACTTAACCTAATTATCTTCGAACGGTTATGTGTGCATACTTTCGATTTGACTGCAATATTACGAATAGTACAAATATCCAAAGTAAGAAATTTCTCGACGACACGTGGTCTTCAATAATAATATAAGTCTAGGTACGATGTACATTATGGTTTATGGTCAAATTCTGCAGACACACTTCTGTATTGTTTTTATCCCTCTCATCCCCCTTCCATTTCATACAACACCCTTAAGTGGATAATCGTTGCTAAATTTTACGCTTGTGAAATGTCTCGGCTGTGTTTGCGTTGCTTTCACAGATATATATAATATAATTATGCATATATATACACAAAATATGTCCGTATTATTCCAATTCGTCCATTAAAATGCGATTTCCAAGAGAAATGTAGTAGAATTAGTGTACCTACAAATTGAGTAAACATACATTAGTATATATATATATATGTATGTATAGTAAATGGTCATTGCAACAATTTTTTTTTTTTTAATACTATCAACGAAATGAAATGCGAACACACCGATTTACGCACGATTATACCATCTTGCGAATCCGTTACGATGTTATTTCGTCCGTCATTATTCGAAGGAATAGTATCATTATTCCATATACATGCCCATTAATAAAATATCAAATTCGTTTCAAAGTCAACGGACCTTGTCGTTTTCATTTTGTAAATGCTGTTACTTCGCATGACCGCGTGTACCTATGCAGTTAATGATTCGAACGGTTAATATTCATGTTTAAATATTAATATCGTACGATAGATATTATATATTCTTATTTCTATACATGCCTAGTGGTTTTATTTTTACGATATTAAAAATAAAAATGTATTTACTTCTTATTTTTATTAAAACACTAAAATACCTTCCACTAAATAACTGATTAATAACCTATTAAAATGCATAGTGTTGAGTTACTACACTTTCATTATTTTATTTACTTTTACAAGTGGTGCACTAGTGATTTAGATACAAACAATACGATAGATATAATTGCTTGTAAAATATAATACGGTATAACCTATATTTTATGACATAATATTATCTTCATTGTTTTGTAAATAGAAAGATACGAATATGATCTTATCTCTTGATAAAATTTAAAAGAAATGCAATTAAACGTAATTTTAAATAATATTTATAAAATTATTGAGTATTAAGCGAATAAGAACCAAATGATTATGAAAAGATGGCAAACCATTTACAGTTATTCTGTTATATTATAATGCTTTAAATTTCGATAAGGGTGGATGATTATAATAAACCGTATCGTAGTCAAGTTATTGAATTGCAACGATTCAATTGAAAAGCTTTTTAAAAAGAATTATGACTGTCACTTTATCAATATTTTTATTTTAACTTCTATTAATTTAAATAGGTATTCTGATTAGATATGGACAAAAACAAATCAAATTTAACTGTTTTTTTTCTTATCGTTATTCAGTTATTGTACGTATTAATATTAAACCGGCAGAAACAGAATTTCTTTTTTTAAGCTTTTAGATTAGTTATTTTTAAGTAACATTTGATAATAATAAAATAATTGTGAAACTAAGAATTATACTACACTTCTACAATTTAATTCAGCTAGTAATTTGTTATGTATTTATATGTCTCGTGTTTTTTTTTTTTTTTTTATAATAAATAGTAATAGTGTCGTGATTTGCAATACAATTACGCGGTCGATGTCATAGTGACATTGACGATGACCGATGTGTGTGGAACATCGTAATGCGCATACAGAAAAATATACATATGTATTTAATTTATTTAGATTATATATATATATATATTAAATACATTTTACAGTAATGCCATCTAATAGTATAAGGCGCCTGAGCACGAAAACGTGAAATTTAATGATTTCATGCTTTCCCGTGCCCGCCTGCCAGAAAAATATACAAGGTCCGACAGAGAAATATATACTCATATACGCATTTTCGGACGATTCACTTTCAATGATTACCTCAGCTCGATGAATTCGAGCTAAACGGATTTATACATTCCCGCATTGAAACGCGGACCGCGTTCTATATCATATTATAGAAAGTGAAATTCACCGTACGCACGGCAAACAGTTGTAATTAGGATTCCGTTATTATTTTGATCATATTATACTAAGAATGGTTATTTTAATATTACACAATCAATATTTAAATTACAAATTTTTCTTATAATTTTTTTAGGTACGATCTAGTTTATTTCCGTGAACTCTTAGACTTACTCAAAACATGTAAAAGGTAATGTTTTTATAATATAAAGTTATTAATTTTAAGTCATTACACTTGATATTTAAAATTTAGTATAATTCTTTACAACACATGGCATACAGTATTATTTTTTTAATATATTTAGAACTTAAATTCTTAATCTATGAATTTTTTCAAGTTATATTTATATTTAAAACTATATTATGAGTAACTTAAAAATAATCACCCTGTATACTGAAATAGACTACAAATTATACTATGACGTATCCATATTGTAATAATAATAATAATATTATGTATGGCATATTTTTTTTTTATTGTTATATTTTATTTCATTTCAAACAATAATACTTTCGACACGGTAAATAATGAAATAACGATTGTGACATGTTCCAAAGGTAATGAACTGATACACTGGATACTGGACATCATCATTAACCGGCGTTAACAATTCTGTACTTGTCAAGTATATATTGTAGCTTCGTAGATTTGTAGTTCATTATTTTTTTATTCCATTCTGAAATATTCAATAATATTATAATCAACACACTTTTTAAAATTATTACTGATAAATGACGCGTGAAATAAAAATATTTTTTTTTCTTTTCAATACCACGGTATACCATGATTGAAAAATAGTAATTGCTGACAATAATCAATTTTACAATTTATATTTAAATAAAGCACAGTGTGTTATATACAAGTTATCTGTTTTATTGTACGCAAATAATTAAAAACAATACTGTATACGCATGGGCAGTCATTTAATTGCTATTTATACCAAAGTTTGTAATATTGATTGATGGTACTTATCACGATATTTATTTATTTTTTTAGTCTACGCACAAAACTATTTTTGATAATATGTTATCATTGTAAAAATATAGAAATTATTAAAATTATATGAAAAATAGCTTTATGAATAAAAATATAAATTATATATTTGAGTTATGCAAATAAATTATCATGATAATATGAGATTATGTATGCTATCTTATAATCGATAAAATAGTGTAAAAAATATAATATTTGCTAAACCGATTTCTCAATAAATATTGTACAATATTATATAAAACCATCATATTTAAATTTTGTATCAAATATAATAAATAACATACTGTAGTAATATTATTCAAAATGTAGATATAATTATTTATAGATTACTTACTTTATTAATAAATTAATATTATACATTAAATTTGAAAATTGAGCGTCTCCGTGACAATACTCCTTAAAATACATATTAAACGATATAAGATTGTTTACTTAATAGAAGTGTCTAATACTCAAATGTGACATGCATATTTTTTCATTTCTACATCCATTCCCGTATCAATATTTAAATAATAACTATAATATTTAATAACATAATATCTTACATAATAACGATTGGTATGACAGTTAAATAAAAATAAAGTAAGAACATTAGTGAAATATTTACACACATCATAATAACTTTATTTGTGTATGCTCTAAACTTCAACTAATTAGTACATATTTTGTCATATATATTATATAATCGATGGTACGAAAATATTATATTATTCAACATCATTTATTATAGTTTTTAAATTTCATAATTATTCATAAACAAACAATGAATTTGAATTGTTATGTAAAGACTACGATATATTATTATATTATATGTTAGTTCAATTTGTAGTAATCACTGTACAAGACATTAGGTAGGTACCACATTAATTACACTCTTGATCGGCTTGAGATGGTTGTGAGAAGATATTATGTAGCTTACTAGAATAGAATACGTCTTGTATTTTACGGTACGACTAAGTTATAATAATTTATTAATACTTTAAACAGTTTAAAATTTAAACAATAAATCAAATAAAAATAGCTAATTGCTATGTAAAAGTTACTAGTTCTTGGAACAACTAAGTACTCGCGGCGACGTGATTATGGCAAAGTCCACGACGAGCAATCGTTTTTAAAAAACAAAAAGGTACTGTGACTATTTTCTGATAATTATTTTATTAGTAGGGATGCTCTTACTCGTGTTAATATGAGTTAAAATAATTACGCATGTTGGTTTAATGGCCTTTTAATAATATGCTGATTATGGAAATATTACGTGATTTTATCGTTAGTAAAAAATAAATATACTATTCAGCGGAAATTGGAAAAAAACATGATGTATTTTTACCCTTAGATCTCCTTATTTCTGGGAATGCATATTCTACTAGTATGTGCACCATAATGCTAATTATGAAATTATATCTAATGCATTGAAATAATGTATTTAATATATAAACTATATTTTTGATTTGCTACAAATGTGTAGGTAACATTTTTTCTGTTTTATTATTACGGTATAGTGATATGAATATATGATATTTATTTACTAATGAACTGTTATAAAATTATTACAAGTTCCTTTTATTTGGAGTAGAAGCATGATAAAATCAGATATTACTTTGTTTAATACTTTCTATTTTATTTTAACTTCAAACTTACTAGTTTCATCTTATCCCAATCGGTAGACTTAATTTAAAATTATTCTAAAATAAATACAAAATATTAACATATTATTACAATATTGTTTTTACTCACAGGTTATATACTAGATATTATAGGATAAAAATGCATTGTTTATTAATTATTAAAATAATAATTCACTTTAATGACGTAATAGATACAAACAATAAAAATTAAGTAAAAATAACACCTAAAAATGTAGGAGTAGGCAACACAACGGTTCTTCGTGACGGAGTATATTATATTTTTATAACAATCATTCTTTACCATAAAAAAATCTACTATTCGCCTAATAAATAACTGCATATAAAACAGAACTATTTAGTACTTACATAGCTAATTAAAATATTTAAGTAATTTTCAAGTTGGCTAAAATAATACTAGTTGTTATAATAGCTATAAAAAGTTTGGAAAAATTTAATCATAGGTCAATAAATATTTAAATTTAGTATTTAAATAGACAATAGTTCACACTGCAAAAATTGGCAATTATTTTGACTGAATAATTATTTTAATATTATAAGCGAAGTAATTTTACTTATAGAGGGCGCTGCTTGAATTTGTTTTCATTAATAATTTTAATATTTTTTCGGAGAATTTAATATTTATTTTGTTTTTGATAAAAAACTCAAAAATATATGCACATACCTATGCTGGTATCTAATATCTCACGAGGCAATTTAAAACTTTTTCATAATTGGTTGAATTAATTTAATTTTTTATATGTTTTATAATTAAATACAAAAACAAATTAGAGAAGTAAAAATAAACACAATAAAAGACATTTTATTATTAAAAAATATTATAACCATAGGATATGGAGCGTATGAATTTTTCAGTATTTTGTTTCCTAATCGATACATAATAAGAAATAACCAGGAGAATAAAAAGTTGTCCAACAAAATGTGTAATACAAAATACAAAGATATGTATTCTTTAAAACTGCTTATAGCATTAATTTAATATACATACAGTATAATTTATTGCTATTGTTATTTTATTATTATTATTATTATTATTATTCAATCAATGTTTATAGTAAAAAATCTATTTTGCCACGCTAATCACTGTTTAAAATATTTTTTCAAACTTACGTATTTCAATAAATTAAGAATGGCAGTAGGTACAGTCAGAATTTATCAGTTAGCCTTAGTTATATGTTATATCTACTAGAATTTTGTTAATAAATACCATTTTTTATCTATTATAGTACCTATGGCAAAATCGTATTATTTGTATTGATATCGACTTTACCAACGATTAGAATATAGAGGTATAGATTAAAATAAATAATGTAATATTTTAAAATTAAAACGTATTATGATAATGTGAGTAAGTAATTAATAATTTAAACAAAAGTAAATAAATTGACAAATTGTCACAATGTAATGTACTAAGTGAGATAAAGTGTGAATTCTATTTCGGAATGTACAGAATAGAGATGCAAAATAGATTAATATACGAGGACGAATCTATATGTTTTATCTCTAATATTATTAAATACTATCTGATTAGCGGATAACTCCCGTTCTGTTTTATTCAAAACAGTTTGACGATTACAAATACCGAGAAAAGTTCATTATAGATCACTATTATATCGATAAAGGCATTTTAAGAAACGGCAAATATGTGACAATAACAGTACGTGTACCTGATGGAAATTTTGATCTTAGGTGAATTACAGTCCTCCCTCGCCTGCGGTACGAGCATAAATCAGTAGCGTCATTTTAGTTTTTAATAAAGGAGGGAGGGCAAAAGTTTTTGACTGGTTCAAATAGGTAATTAACAAAAAAATAATCAGTATGATTGAAACCAAATTTCTACTCACACTTTTATTAAATTACTCTTACCGCCTTGCATATTTTATAATTTAAATAATTTTTCTCTAATCTCTTCACAACAAAACATTTTTTATTAACTAATTACATCATTTATAAATTTAAAGTAGCAGATGTTTTATATTTTATTTTAATTAAAAATATTTCTAAGCTATTAATGGATATTTTTTTATTTTTATTTTTGAAAATCTACTGTGCAGACATAAAACCACAGGATATATTACATTTAACCAGTTCTACGATTAAACTATATATTTACTTAATATAAATGATATTAATAATGTTATTGCTATTATACATAGCCACATAGGTACAATAGTATAATGTTCCTTTTTTTTCACCAACTCAAACACGTGAACTTACATGCAGGTTCTCGTGCGTCTATGGCTGGATAGATATGCATCTTTCACCATAATAAGACTCAGCTCGTCTTGCCGCCCTTCTCCCCCCCCCCCAACACCGGCCCTGCGAACAGTGCAATGAAATTGCAATGGATCTACTTCCGTCATGATATTTTTAACTAACGAAGCTTATTCACGTATCTACACACTTATTACTGATCGTTCACACTGATATAAATGTATTGAACATCATTCTTCAACTTAACTGGGGATTGGCATCAATAACCGGGGAATGTCTACATTTACAACATTACCAATTTTTAGGTAAATGATGTAATTTACCACATTTACATCATTCACCGTAACATAATATATAGTGTTCACAGTTACCTTCTCGAGTTATAGATTCTATCTTCTGCTACTGATATTCAAGTTATTTAAAATTAATAATATTCACTTAATTATTGTGTGTTTGTGTTAAAATATCATATATGTTTATACTATGTTCCTATATGGCTATACAGCTATATAATAAATTACTGTGGAACTCTCTATACAACGAAATATTTTATGGCACCATAAAACTTTCAATCAAAAACGTTTCTATTCAACAAATATATCTTGTGTTATTTTTCTATAACAATTTTAAGAACTATAGTATTTTTACATATTTATAAAGTACACATTTGTCAATGAGACTTATTTAAATAAGTGCGATCATTTTTAAAGTCGGAATGGAACACAAGTTGTTTAACAGGCGATATCAGAAAATTATTCAATAAGAATGCATAAAAAATGTATAATTTACGTATTTGATGAAATTATATTTAAATTTAAATAATTATATTTTTAATTTTAATTCATTTATTAATATTATTATTTTACATACATTTCGTACACCTAAATGAATTTTATTTGAAAAATATATTATTTCATTTTAGTTTTTAACAAAATTTCTATTTAATAAATATTTTTCAAAAAACCTTGAATGTGTTACTGTTTAAATCTTTATAAATTTCGTTTAGACAAATATGTACTAGCTGTAATAAAGTCCTGCAAAAAAAAGACATCGCCAAACAAACTGGATATTGTAATATAATTAATATTAAATTAAGTAATAGGTAACTTATAAACAAAAAAGTAATAAATAAATAGATAAAAATAGGTAGTTAATTTAAATCTTTAAGGTAACTTGATTTATTTAACATCAAAGCTGAGTTTCCGAAGCCTCATCGTTAATATGATTTTATCATACAGGGCATACCCTATTTATTCTTAATTCTTATTATGTATTATATTATTCATAAAATAAACCTGCAGGGAAGTAACAATTAATCTAAATTGCATACAAAATTATTTTTTTAGTTTTTTAGTTTTTGTTCACATAAGGAATGGCCATAATTAATGAGTAATGGCCAATACAACCTAACCTCTATCATAACATTTATTAAAGTCCTACATTTTTCCGGGAAGACAAACATTTTTCTCTATGGCGGAGGAAGTAATACCCCCTCTCGAAATAAACACTGTATACGTGTATAATATTATCTTTAATCGAACATATCGTAGATACTAAACAAAAAAAATGGCGTGATAATTGCAAAGCGGTAAAATTAAGGTGTTGAGTATAAGTGATAAAAAAAACTATACCAGATGTATTCACCTAATATGTTGCTCGTTTTAAAAATTAATGAAAAACATATAATTTTAAAACACAATTAGTAAATTCTGACCCAGTTTTCAGTTCGTGTCTTTAAAAAACCAATGAAAAATAATTATGTAACACATTTTTTTTTTTTTTGTGGAAATAATCGTGTTTTATTCTTTGTTCTTATAATTGATTGATTGTTATTGATAAAATACAGACTAGTTAACAAAGTTATAGTACAATAAAAAATAAGGTAAAATTAAAAAAAAAATAAAATAAAATCATGTAAATGCACATTGATTTAACGTGAACGATCAGTCCAATTATCATCAGTACCGTAACACTTCTGTGCTTACATAATTTACAAACATTTATGTATATATAAACGCATGTGTACTTAAAAAAAAAAAAATTTTTGTAAGTCACGTCGTATTATCTAAAACAAAAAATAAACAACGATTAAAAAATAAACCGCATACCGTTGCATCGTTGACCGTTCAGTTTACGGTGCATGTCGGTGACATATAGCCACAGACAGGTTAGGTATACATGTAAAAATAGTTAAGTCGATTGGGTTATAGGTCAGGTTAGGTAAGTATAGAACCTAAACACAGCCCAGCCACGTTATGCGTGGTACGACTTATATAACATATTTTATGGCTTGCGTATACGGTTGTTACCAGCCACTGAGCCACTTGCTCCACTTGGGTTCGTGGTAAATGTGCTTGATCTTGTACACGGGCACAGGGTACGGTCTGTCGACGGGCACCGGGACTTTCTTCTCGATGTGCACGGGATAAGGCTTGTCGACTGGGTACGGCACGGGTTTCTCGACCGGGTACGCAACAGTCTTGACGACCGGCACCGGGTATGGCACACGCACGGCGACCGGTTGAGGTACGCCTACCGCGATCGTCCTGTACACTGGAACGGGAATGGCGCGGTTGATCTCTACGTGTTGTGAGATGACGTGTTCGGGTCCGTACGATGGGGCGTATCTGAAAGATAGAAAGATTTGAAAAAAATGATTTGTTCAACACTGTCGTAAGTTTGTTATTGTATAGGTTATGAGGTATATTGATCGGTTTTTTCCACTTCCACTTGCAAATTTGTTGTTATTTTTGAGCGGTTTTTTTTTCAACATCTTATAATAATTTTACATATTTTTACACATTTTTTTTTTTTTTTTTTTTTGTACAATTTTCCTCATTGTTTATCTCAATAGACGTTTTCACGGACTTGTACTCACTGTGGCGATCGTCATCTATACAACTAAATAATTGGTCGCGGCCTACTGTCAACAACTCGTCATTTCCGTTTAGCGGAATCGATTACCGAATAACGATTATTACCATGAAAACGTGTCCTGCCACGCGCTGTAATGTGATCACAGATGTGTTACGTGGTTATCGAGTGCGCAGTTTACACAATATTTATAGTATAATAATATGACAAACAGATAGACGTTAAACCTAATGACATTTTAATTTATAGAGATGCAAAACGAGAGAAACGTACGTTGAAACAATTTCAAAAAATATCATGAAATTTCGACTTTCGAGTCGGCTATTTATATTAACTCATTTCCATTTACAAAACAGTTGCAGCGAATAATATAATATTATAAATTATTAAAATTCAAAGCATAATAACATGCAGATTGGCTTTCTACGTGGATGGACCTTGCTACAATATAAAAATATAAAAATAACACGTTTATAAGATATTTACGTAAGGTTTTGGTTTTCTCTCATTCCGTCATTTGATATTTACATTTTCTTAGAATTTTTTTTAGTTATTACGCGTACCAAAAAAAAAAAAAAACTGTTTCGATTATTTACAGTCACACGACTAACCACGCGAATACACACCGTAATTTTTTAAAAGATAAGTCCGGCTAGTTCGGGACACAGGCTAATCACTGAGCCACTTGGTGGGGATTTTTTAGTATCGGCGTGACTATATACCTACCTTCTATGTACGAACAAATTATCTAATAACAGTTTTTCAATTATGTGCGGCTGAACTGTAAAGGATATGATCGCGTCATGCGTGTAGTACGACTGACAATGACCACCGGAGAAGGACGAAAAAGAATGTCCTAATCAATTTAGTTCGCGAACTGAACAGGGCGGGTGACACACTACTCACAACAAGTATCTACGCTTAAGGTATTTACTTACTCGGAAACTGCGGGATATGCGGACGGTCCGTATCCGTAGGCGGCAGGTGCAGTGGCGATGCCCACCGGTGCGGCGGCTGCGGCGTAAGCTGTGGGGCCGGCGTAAGCTGTGGGGCCGGCGTAAGCGGCTGGAGCGGCGGCGTATGCGGAAGGAGCGGCGGCGTATGCGGAAGGAGCATAACCTTCGGCAGCTGCGGATGGTGCATATGCTTCGGCGGCTGGGGCGGCGGGTTGGTATGCTTCGCCGCCGGCAACGGCTGACGGGTATGACTCGTCCGCGCCGTAATCTTCGACTGCGTCGCGTTTGATGGTCTGGTGATCCTCTGCTGGCTGTTGGTCCTGTTGCACCTTTTGGGTCTGTTCGGTCGACGCGTCTTCCGAGCACGTGGCCATGGCTGCCAAACACGCCACACCGATCAAAACCTGTCAAAGTGTATAAGCACGCAAGTTTATTGTACGGTTGATGATAACCACGCGTTGGACAGTGGTTTTCGTTAATATTAGATTAAATGCACACACAACTGTTGTGTTTTCGTGCTGATCGTGGGTATCGTGGTTGCTTTGGACTGTCGTAAAATATACATTTAAAAAAAAAAAAACGCGATAAAGTTAATTTCAGATTGGCTTGTTTGTACGTAAATCGTAGTCATTTTCGGTACACACATTAATTTTTCACTAGGGACCCGTGGCTTAACACTAACTATAAATTTCTGAATTATACGCCCGAGAGTTAAAAGTGTTACTTAACTAAAAAAAAAAAACAAAAAATAAAAAATAGTAATGATAATACAGAAAACTCACGTGTATTTTCATCTTGGTCGATTGAATTCGGTTCGTCTCGATGATATCAGTGTGCGCGTTGAACGATAATATTATTGCACAGGTACGATAAGAACGAACGGTGTGTGCCCCTTGCAGGTTGTTCGCACTGTGGCGTGTGCTGTTGTTGACTGACGATTTCCACGGAGCAATCGGATTTTATATACTACTTTGGTCGGGCGTATTTTTCTGTAAGACTTTCACCGGGGCAACCGGGGAGACCGTCCGGGTCCATCATCCTGTGCAGCACGCGCGCGCGTCAAACAAACCGGTCGACGGCGGGACATCCGACCCCCACGGTCCCTTGTCAACGATCGGCACGCGGATGATGTTTGGACGCGTAGCATTAAGTGTGTATGTGACATAACTACCCGGATAAACCGGTAAGTACCGATCGCGGCCTATAAGGAATATTACAACGGATGTGAAGTGTGTGAAATCACCGTTTTGTTTTTTTTTTTTTTGTGAAAAGGTGACACGACGAAACACATACGTTTAACTATAACTATAATATTACGTTGTTCTCCATAACATATCTGACTCGTCTCTACGTTGATTACTGAATATAACTGCAATACTTAAAGATTTTCTTATAAACGTCTTTCCAAAAATATTGTTCTTTTAAACTATGCAATTATTGTCAGTCTAAGTTAAAAATATTAGATTGATAAAAATTAAATTTACTAATCTGTTCGTATAACACTATTATTGAAGTCTTAAATTATTATGAGTATTATAGTTTTTTGTATATTTATATTGTAATACTGTAGTTATTTTAAATAAAAAAGATTATACATGTTATGTTTGCTACTCTTAGTAGTTGAGACAGAAAAGTTGTTAGATACCCATTACATCTTTTCGATTTTTCTGATTTAAGAATCAATATAATATAATCATTATTGTACCTATATTTTACGAAAAAAATAAATACGTAGTTATATTCAATACATTTTTATAATTTATATGAACTCTATTTGTTCAAAACCATGCATATAATATACAATACATTTAGTAAACAGAACAATAATCAAGAACTTATTTAATTTGCATAATATATAAGACGACTTTATTAAATTCAAACCTTTTATAATGTATTTCCACAAGTATACATGAATAATAAATAAAAAAATATGTACAAATAAATATTTTATAAATATTTAAATTTATGAGTGGAGCAATAAATGTATTTTTATAACATACTTAGGATAGCTACCTACAAATTTTTTTATACTGAACATACTATTATATTGATGAATCTCGCTAAAACTAAACATCTAAAAATACTTAAATTAAATACTCACTGATTAATAAGAAATTTATTTTATAAGATTTGTAAATAAAGATTATAGTACAATGATAAGAATACGTATACAATAAGAACGGGTGCACTGTTTAAAATAATAGGAAAATAGGTGAATTTAATTTTAATTTTATAATATAAATTAATATTGTACAAAAATTAAATGAAATATTAAAATAATATTATATAGAGTATAAATATTTTATTTAAATTGAATCGCTTAAAAAAATAATATGAAAATTCATGAAACTACAACCTATAATATAGGTCTCATGTGTCATTTAATCAGATGTCTTAAGCAGTTAGGCTAAACTTAATAATCATCAAAAATATTTCTGAAAACATATTTGATAAGACAGTATTATGTTTTTAAAATTATATTTTATTTTTTAATTAATCAATAACTATTTATAATTATTATGACATTTTTTACTTTGTGTACTAGTAATAATATGGGTTAGACCAAATTCAAGTGGATACAGAGCTTCTACAAAATTCAACTTATAAGACACCCCTATAAAATAAGTACCTACCTACTTAGTATTTTCACTGTTTGTAACATGTTCTAACCTGGCTATGCTCTTAATTCATACAGAACAATGTACTTTAAATTGGAATTTAAATTTACAATATAAATATTACATGATACATAAGTAACTTCATGACTAAATTTAAATTAATTAGATTATTTGAATTTACACTTGAAAATTAAACATAGGAGTGATGTAAACCCATCGTTTAAAAAAGCTTGTTGGTTGTATAGTTTATGATGTGCATTTATGCATTTGAAATGTTAAAAAGAAGCAATAGACTTGTTGAAAACTACAATGGTATCTTAAAACATATCAGTGGTACAAGGACAGATATCTTGATTTTACTATAAATTTTACAGCAACCCGCTGAGAAACTTATCGAAACCCACAGTACACCTCACCTATGTAAAAGAAGATATGGGCTAAACATATTAGTAGTTAGGGTATCATTAAGTATAATGCAAATTTAAATAAATATATTCTTTTAAGCAGTCATATAGATCATCTGTATTCTGTAATATGGGGATTTTAGACTATAAAACTATATTCAAGAATTGAAAAATAACCAAAAGCACAAAATACGCTCTATAACAAACATATTTAGCCGAACTTTTTTAACCAACCTCATAACTAAAGCTAGGGACTTATAGGAGTTTGTATGTTTTCAATAATCATTCAAAACATAGCTATGTAGTATAGAAATTTGTTTCATTTTACTAGAAGTTTAAAGCAATAATTTTTATTTAGCGTATATTGCATATTCAGCTCTTTTTCCTTTCAAATGCATAATTTGTTATTTTTGTATTTCAAATACATATTTTACATATTTTATTAAAAAAAAAAATAATAATAATATATACAGGTCTGGGGCACTGCCAAAAAATTCAAGTGTTTCAATCCAAAATTCTCAGACTTATAACCAATTGTCCTCCTTATATCTCTAATCACACCCTTCACACAGATCTCCGTATTCCTAAAGTCACTGAAACAGCCAAATTATTTTACTCTAAATTCAGAAACTGCCTTCATAACCACACGAACCCTCATGTTAAAAAGTTGCTATCCATCTCCATCCCTGGGAATCCTCCTAGAAGACTCAAGCGACAATGGCCTCAAGATCTTATTAATTAAAAATTAAAAAAAAAATCAAATAATAAAATCATAAATAAATTGTAAATTCACGCCGAAGTGCCTTCGCTGGTTGGTTCTTCTCTCAAGATATTCAAGCTCATAAACTATAATTAAATATAACCATCATTTATGCTTATTGTACTTTTTTTTTTGTACAGATTGTATAATTTTCTCGATTAAAAAAAAAAAAAAAAAAAATACTAATATATAACATAGTGAATAATATTTTATATGTACTATACAATATTTAATATTAATTTTCTAAACATTGACAAAAATAGATTAAAATGATTAAATATATATATAATCAAATAATCTATCTATTGCGTGTTTTCCCAATTATTTGTGTATTGTGAAAAACATAGTCATTAGATAAGAAGTACGTGTCAATACGATCAGTTGATGTCAATTCGTCTGTTAGTATCATATGTATTTTCGTCTGGTTTTAATATAGTTAGTATAATATATTTTAGACTAAATATAGTTTTTTTTTAAAGTGAATCTTAATTTAAAAACGCCTTGTTTAATAATAAATACATTTATAGTTTTTGATATTTTAATGAAAAATAAAATATTTTTAATAACTTATTTTAACGTTCTTGCATATTTTTAGAGAATATATTATAATTTTTAAGAATGTAATGTATGCATACTTTAGAGCATGAAGTTCCTAGCCCTACTTATAACAAAGCCAAAAGTTTTAAAAACCTTACAACACAAATAATATTATACTTGGGAACAGTAATCAAAGTAACTAATTCAAGTTAAATTCCACAATAAAATTCAAAACGGGGGGGGAGGAGTGTTGCAGTCCCACAATGGTAAAAAACTTCCGATTAGGTATTGATGATCGAATCTTAGCATTAATACTATTATGAATTAGTTATTGCATATTAGAGTGAGAATGTAAATGGTGCACCAGTAGTTACTAATCAGTATCATATCAGTACTATATTGAATAACTACATTAAATTCTGAAATACTCATTTATGTAGTACTTTCAAAATTGTATACAAAATAAATGGCCATTTTTATGGTACTAATTAATATATAAGTATCACGTAATAATATATTTACCTAACTTAAAGTAACTTATTTTTCAATAATCAAACGCATATTTTGACATTTGACGTCACGATAAAAACAAAATTTTTTTTTTTACAAATATTGTTCCATATAAAGTCGAGTTTAGTTTAAGAGAAAAAAGTACTTTTACCGGTTATATTTACACTTTCTATTGTTTAAAACTTCCATAAAATGTATTTTATAATTACAGCAAATAAGTTCCCTTATTTAAACAATAATTAATATTAACTCAAATATTTCAATTCAAAAGAAATATATTCAAAATATTTTCAGCATTATCTATTTAAAAAAAAAATATCTTACGTAACTATTAAATAAATCAAAAAATACCATTTTAATGACATTTATAAAGGTATTAAATATTTAAATAAATATATTATGTAGTTAGTTTTAGTTATTATTATAGTATCTACATTATTGTATTGATAATAACTCAAGGACTTAAAAACTATTTATATTTTAAACAATTATATTTTTCTTCAATAAATACAAAAAATTTTAACTAGTACTTTTAAATTAAAACTTTTGAATAACTAAACTTAATCTTAACAATTTTAGTTAAATTTTTATTCATTCTCATATTAACATTTTTAACTAATAACTATAAGTACCTATCCTAGTAAAATATGATTTAATTGTAAATTGACTCTAATAAATTGATTTCTGTATAATTCTCAAAAATAATGATTAAGTGATATTTTATTGAAATAGTTTAAAATACTAAATAAATAAAATACAGTTTTTTATTATTTTTTTTACGTTAATAATTTTTAATATTTCTTAAAACACTATTTTATTCAATTATATTGATTGGATTTAGAATTTTCACATTTATTCATTTTATTACAATAATTTATTAATTTTTATTTGTTGCAGTTAACACAAAATAATTTATGATAAATAGTATTAAAATCATATATAAATATATAATGTAAATATATACCCAATTAAACACTAATATAATATGCAATTTATTTTATATATTAATTTGATTTGCTTCCTATAACCATTTATTTTATTTAAACTATTGATTATTATTATTTTCAACAAAAAAATAGAAAATATAATTTTTCATAATAATTGAGTTTAAAATGTGTAAAAGATTTTTATTAAAATATCTATAAACAATTTTTTTTTTATGCCAGATAAAATTTTTTATCATTTTAGGAGTAAAATTATTTCTGAAAAAAATATTATTTATTTGATATTTAGTTAAATATAATATGTTTTATACTACAGCAATCAGCTTTCTATCTGCAACATTAAACTTGTCACCACTTGAATTAAAAAATTCAGAAGTTACATATCCTCTACAAATGAATCGTGCATCAATAATTTACTAAATAATTTCGCCTAATGAAATCACAACGAAATAAATCAATAGCGTTTTAATAATACCATTAGCTTTGCGTTGTAGTGATATCGTAACCGATCAAGTCTATACGAGGCGTGACTAGCTGGTTTATAACTTTAAATAATGTCATTCAGTCATCCAGTAGTCTTATGAATGATGTCTCTACATTTTATGAATAAATATTATACACATAATTATTTTTTATTTACTCGTCTCTTGTATGGTTATGTCGAACTGGTTAGGTATGTCGTATATGTATAATACTTTTAATACAACTTATACAAGAAACAGTGTACAAAAATAAATAACATTTATAATGTCAACACACACCGGAAATACATTTTTTATGATAAAAACAGAAATTAAAATATGTATAGATATGAATACAGCTGATAGGCCAAACTAGTTTTTTTCAAAATCAAGAAGGTGTAATCTTAATACATTGTAGGTATACTATCAGAAATAATTTTTTCTAAAATCATATGATTTTCTTGTGATACCATTTACTTTCTATTATTATTATTCATTAAAGATGGCAAAATGTCAAAGTTTGTAACTTTTTTTAAGTTCATTATAGTTATAAAATAATTAATTCTACTACACTACTCATTATTATAGTATTACTAAACAACTGGGTACTGGGTAGATACCTATGAGTAAATTTTTTTTATAATAAATCCTATAAAATATCACGCAAAATATATTTTTTTGAATGTTTAAAGTGTTTAAACATTGTTTTCAGTGATTGGTTTATGGTTATTGTTGGTTTTCATTAACTGGAAATAAACCTCTTTTACTTTGTTTAATCTAAATTTATTGATTTTTGTATTGATTATTATTTAAATTTCATAAACAATAGATTAGCCGCTTATTGAGTATATTATAATAAAGATATGCTTTTTTTAATTTATTTACATACAATTTAATATGAATATGTTTATGTATATAATGTGTTTCAAATAAAATAAACTAAATTTTATCTAAAATGTGAAATGTTTTCATTTTAAGGTGAACATTTGTAATACCGTATACTTATTTATAATTTATCATTATTACTTATTAATATGAAAGTTAGAGACATACTACACTGAGCTATAAATTATGAGTCGGGGTAATATAAGATGCGTACATATTATACTTATATTAATTGAAAACTAAAAACAAATCGTAATATCTTAAAAGTATTTTTTTATAAATACCAAATGAATCTTCTTAATTGAGCAAAAAATAACAGCATCTTATTTAAAAAATAATGTATGTAATACAATTTTCTAACATTATAATTCATTTTCATTCAATTAACATCAAAACTGATTTATTATTATATATATATATATTATAATATACAAGAAAGAAGTTTTTTGTTACAGGTCAACTCTAAAACTATTCATTTCATCATCATGTGATTTTTTTAATTTATAGTCTATAGAGGATATCGTGGAGCAGGTCTTAAGCATAGTTTTTTAGACCCAAATTCTGTTTAAGAAATATTGAGAAATAGAATAAATCAAAAGTATTATTTGTTCAGGAAAATAAAATTAAAAAGCAATAGTAAAACTTTTTAACTTTCTAACTAGTTTTTATTATAAAGTTAAATAATAATTATCATTAGTTATTTAAATATATAAAATAAGTTAATATTCGTATATTTGCAGCTATTATAGACTTAACAACTAATCGACCGATTTTAACGAAAATTATAAGGGATGCAAGAAAAGTTTAGAAAGTATTATAAACAGCGTTAAAAATGTATCAAGTGCTATTATCGTTATTCAATACGCTGCAGGCAGAATTTATATGCTCATCTTAATAAAATTAGTTCACAAACCTAATTATTACAAAGATGCTGCAATTTTCTCCTGAAATGAAGTACCTAATTAAAACAGAGATCCTTTGATAAAGCGTTGTATTTTATGTTTATTTATTTTGTCTCGATCGAAGCATCTTATACAGTTAATTTATTAATATATTTCACTAATATTTAAATATTTTATGAAACATTAAAATCATATTATGTATTACTAATCAATTATATGTTTATTTATTTTATTTCAGCAGGTTTAACCCAATATACAAAGCAGTAATTATTATGGCGATCAATACAGTAATAGTGTAATACACTATTATAAAAATAAAGAGAAAAAACAAAGTAATAGTTAATGTTTGCAGGTTCTAATAAAATTAAAATAAGCCTACAATCATTCTTTCTTACTATACAAAAAATAATGCCCTATATATTAGTGCAAACCAAAATTTTCTATATGCTTAATTCCAACATAAAATTGTTATGATAAAATATTTTTTAATTTTAATTGTTACATTTTAATTTTATTAAAATGTTTATTAGCACACATTTTTTTGTTCTGTTCAATGATCTATCACAATTTTAAAATGGAACAATTTTTTTTTTTTACGAACATAAATAAAGGGAAAATTTATTAGCGTTTATATGTATATAGATATATAATGTATAAATAATTATACCTACTATATAATTTAATACTTGTGGTTGATTATGTCACAGAAGAATTAAACTTAGAAATAAAAACATTATAGTTTATCAGTGAATGAAACAGTGAAATTTTGTTTCAAAAAAATACTATATTCCGTTTCAATAAATGTCACTTTAAAGAATACACGCAAAAAACCGGATTTACAAGATATTAGAAGTCAACTACCTAATGCGTATCAATAAATTAGACATAATCTTTAAAAAAAATTACTCATACGTTTAAAATGTTTAAATTTATAATACATTGTTTTATGACATCCGGTATCATCGTAACAACCAACATAATATTATAATACATTGTATCGCGATTATACAGTTCCGGTTGACTGTTACTTAAACGTTTGACTTTTTAATTTTTATATAATACGTTAAAAATTATAGATAACTCATTACTCATAAAATTGCATAAGTTAAGACTTATGAAGTTTGTAATACATTTGATCTTTAAATGAAGAAATACAAAATACGCACTCTTATATTACTCTTATACACAAATAGACAATCAATATAAAGTTTAATGAATAGGAAAAACAAGCATCTACTGCTAAAATTTTTTATTTTGGATAAAATTCAACTAAAAAATAATTTGTTTTTGTCTTTGAATATAAACATTTTTGATACTAAATAGCGATAATTAATAACATGGTATTATTTAATCAAAATGAAAATATTATAGTATTGACAGAGGATATCAAAAAAATGTGAAGTTAACAGTTTGCTTAGAATTGTTTAAAAATTATTCACCTACATACATTATATAATTTAATTGGTCTTTATGTAATATAGTAAACTAATTTCGCAACAAAACTGTAGAGACCGAATATAATTTAGGATGTGATATCGTCCGGTTAAGCGTAGTTTTGACGATATGTCTTGATTATCTGTATTTAATTCTTCTTGGAGTCTATCGGCCACCTTGTCATATACCCAATCATTAAATTCCAATTTCAGTGACCGTGTTTATTTTTAAATATATTTCTATCTCAACGTATACTAATAAAATATGGAAAACAAACTACCATGTATTTTATGAATAGTCTAACGAACGTATGTAATATAATATTATATTTATCACATATTGAAAATTAACTAAATATATACTATCTACATTTCTTATCTTGTTTACTATTAAGTTTACCTGTACTAATAAAAAAACTATTTGTATTAAAAACGTTGTCATTTTTAAAAATTTGCAACATATAATCTACAAGATAATAATTCTGTAAACATACATAGTTTTAATAGAATCATCTTGTAAGAATAATTAATTGTGAAGTAATTAAAAAGATCTTATTAACTGATGAGTTGAATATTAAAGGGCATTATGTCACTTTTATAGAATATGAACGCGGAGATTTATTATTGTTAAAAATGTTAACAATTTGGTTTCGAAATGATGATAATAGGAAGAAGATCGGATAAAAATGAAAAGAAAATGTGGTTAATTGTTGTGTACTGTGTAGTAATAATAATCTTAAATACATAGAAAAATGTGGTTTCTTATAATGCTTAAGCAACCTTCTAAAACTATTGTATGATGATATGATGACAACAATAACATTTTGATAATTATATCAAGATCTTCATCAGAGTATAAAAGACAACAGATCCGTTCAAATGTGAAGTATAAGCACTTTAGCTCTCGATTAGTTAGTATAGTGATTATTTTAAAATTTTTCTATCTATACCAACTCTAAATCTACAACAACATGATGAAATCTTTAGTAAGTACAAAATTTAACTACGCTTTATATTATGTACGTATAATTTTTTTTTTTTTGAATTTATTATAACACTAATCACTAGATAGTGTTTATTATTTATAAATTTAAAAAAGATATGAAATAAATATTATTAATTATTGTCAATAAAATATTTATGTAAGTCCTATATTCTTAAACAAACTAGTAAAATTTGAATATGAACCGTGATTATTATAAATTTATTTTTTTATTTTTTTTTTTATGAAAATTTTGTCTCATTATATAGGCAGTGCTTTTATCTTGGTTTATTCTCATAGTTTTAAAAATATAATAAGTTTATAAGAAAAATCTTCACATGATGTATTCAAATTAAATTAAAGTAACACTAAATAGTAAATACTAAAAATATTAAATTTATTATGCTTAAATGTAAGTCAAAAAATTGATAAAAAATTATTATTGAATATTTAAATATCAATCTAATTAAGTCATGCCTACTTGTTAAACTAAAATAACTCAATTAATCGATTTTATAAAAATAATCTTAACTTTGAAAAATGCATTTAGGCATTAATCATGAATGACTAATGAGCCTAAATTAAATCAAGTTCTTAACGATTTAATACATCAGTATAAATACTTAATCTTAATGTCGTAGTACAAACATGTTGTTAACGTTGTCAGTTGTGTAGACTTTGGGCCAAGTAAACTTTTTTTTTTTAATACAGTATTATATTGCCTGTAATAAGCACAATTCAGTACTGTTATAAATCACGTACCTATATCTTAAAATATTCAAATAAATATTATATGTTAATATGATTTTTTCTTAGTATTTATCGTAATATTTAACCTCCTTATTTTTTTTTTTTTATAGATTATCATGATGATCGTCGTGTCTGTGGCCGTAGCCGACGAAAAGGCGACAACCAAACAGGATAAGCGTCAAATATCTTCATACAACGGTGGTACTGCTGCAACAATTGCACAACCGTTACAAACGCCACAACCGACACCTGGTGCAGTAGCAATCAATAATGTACCTTCGTACCAACCAAGTTATTTACCGACTTGTGTGGTACAACCATACGGCAATAGCATTTTTACCAATCCATCGGTACCCGCATATCAGCCCCCGTACTATAACGGGCCCACTGAGTCATTTGTACCTCAATACCAGCCGCAGCAATATCCAATCGCTTATCAGCCACCGCAATATCCGATCGCTTATCAACCAACGCAGTACCCGATCGCTTATCAGCCACCACAATATCCGATCGCTTATCAGCCGTCACAATATCCGGCCACTTACCAGCCGCCGCAATATCCGGCCACGTATCAGCCGCAACAGCCCACCCAGAGTCCAGCGCCGTACTCGTACAGTTACTTCACTTCGGCGGCCAACAATGCCAACAATAACGCACAGTTGTCCTCCACTAAGAAGTAGTACGTGTTTTTAAACCCGAGGAGAATATGCCCAAATTTTTAACGCTGTTATAATTATATAGGTAACATGTATATTTCTGTCAAAATATAAATCATAATAAACGCAGACTTTTACGAGAATTCAAATCATTTTTATTTTATTAATAAATACATAATATAATATTTCACAATGATACAGACATATTTATATATATATACAAATAAAATAAAATAATATGATTATTAACAATGGTTTACTAAAACTACGATTGCCGACGATGTGGTAATCATATAATTCAGATTATATGAATGAAATGTTCTTATTACTGCGACTCAGCGGGTCGATTGAAGAGTGCAATGTCATTAACAATTAGTAGATAGACGGGGCATAGTACGGGGCCTTGTAGATTGGTGCATGGTGGTAAGACAGAGGGGAAGCGTAAGAGATGGGAGCGTGATAGGGGAGGGGTGCGTGATAAGAGAGAGGCGCGTGGTAGGAGATTGGCGCGTGGTAGGAGATTGGCGCGTGGTATGGCAGGGGAGCGTGGTAGGACAAGGGGTAGGACAGTGGAGCGTGGTATTTCAGTGGCGATACGAAGGTCGTAGGCAGAGCCAATGGAGCAGCTGGGTAAGTGAGCGGTGCGTGGTACGCAGGGTAGCCGTAGCCCAGTCCGTAGATGCTACGTTTGTCTGTCGTCTTGGCAGGAGACGCTTGTTGCGGCTTGGCTTCTTCGGCGAACGCGCAGACGGCAAAAGCCAACAATAGAACGGCAGCTACGTACTGAAAAACGAGAAAAACCGTAAAACGTTATCTTCATTGATCCGTTATTCGCGTTATCATCATATAAGTGTATAACCTGCACACATTGTCTTAGTTATAAGCTACAACTTACAAGTACATATAGAAGTATAGTGTGCCGCCACCAAATCGAAAAGACGTTGTAATGATATGAGCCATGAGGTACCTAAGTAGCTCATTATACTAATTGATTAAAATTTATTGTCAACAAGGCGGATAATAGGTATTAACAATCATAATTTAATCGACAATATAACTCTAAATGTATTAGAGACGATTTAATTTTTTTACTTGATATAAAATATATCAACTCCTTTATGGTATGATGTGTATTAAAATATTTTAAAACGATTATAACATAATTACACGTAGATCGCAGATGTGGTTTTTGTAAGTCTTGAAAATTAGTCGTATTGTCCACAGTTAAAAGTATTAACCAATAAATACATTTGCTATTTAAGCAACGCGTTTTATTTCGTACGAAAAACTAATCTAAACGTCTATACCTTAAATATGAGATACATATCGCAAACTTTTTTTATATTTTGAAAAAAACAGTGACTCATAACTAATAGATTTAATAAAATATTAAGCGCGAGTATAAAACATATAAAATAAACTTACAGATTTCATGGTGATTGGTTTTTGTTGGTCTGCACAATGTGGATAAGAGATAACAATATTTTATTCTGCTTGCTGAAGAAGCTGATTGATTTGTGATCTATTTCGAACAACAGTTGTGCGTTTTATAGTCCGACAAAACTGGATCAACGGTGTCAGTCAAAGTAGCCGCCCCTGTGCTTAATACCCAAACGGGCCATCTAGTGGTCAGAAAACTTGTTTGCGCTTTGTCGTGTAATAAAACCATTTTATCTTTAACACGTAAATTGCACTTTATAATTGTCATTGTTATGCACGTAGCTTTACCTACTGCTTACGTTTTACTGTAACATTCGAAAATCTTTAGTTAACAGCATTTGACTTGCATAAAATTAAAACAATATTTCCATACAAATTAAACAAAATACATTTCAATCTCAAGCACTCGTGCTTTGATACACGCAACCAATATAATTAATATTATAGACTATATTACGTTATAGTTTGCGTGTGTACACAAAAATACGAGTAGTAAGAAAGGTATAAAAAAAAAAAGTAGATTTACGATTTGGAAATCCACGTAATTTTCATTATCACTTACTCTTGGTTACTTTTTTAACTGTCATACAGTTATGTAAATGGTAAGATATTTTAAATTATTCAAAAATTAGAATTAAAATACACATCAAACTATATACTTTAAACTCAAAATTGGATCGAGCATAAAATATTTTATTTAAAATAAAAATATATATCCTTGATCTAAATAAAACTTGTTTGAATTACGAAAATAAAAATTACTCAAGCATATTAATTTAAAAATCTAAAAATCTATTTTATAAAACGTTTTATCTATCTTATACATTTTTATAAGCTATATTATGTATATTATAATATAACAACTTTTTTATCATTAATATTAGGTATAAAGTAAATTAATTTAAACATTTATTTAATGCAATTAATTTATCTTAACAATATATATTTTAAATCTAATATTTAACCATGGAAGTTTAAAACTATTAATTGCTAGCTATAAAGTAAGTACGTACTTGAAATTTTCTTTCAACAAATAATATTTACACCTCTATTTTACAATACTATACTAATATAATTATTTATGTACAACTTCTTATGTAGAATACAGATTTTTGCTACAGATGATCTGTAAAACATAATATAGTTTTCGAAAAAATCTAAAAACAAAATAAATTACATAACCACAAATAATGAAAAAACTAAAAACATATTATCGTAAGAAAAAATAATAACTATATATTAAACCAATATAGATCAAAATTACTCATTATTTGTATAATAATAAATGTTTGTTTTAAACTGGTAAAATATCTTTAAATTATCCTTTTTATAAAAGTTATATTCATTATTTATTAATTAAATTTTTTGCATAAAAATATTTAAAAAAAAATATTAATTTGTTTATTTATTCAGTTTTCTTTTTTATAGTATATAATATATGCCGTAGGCTTTAGAAAAAATGAGTTTTGTTTACAAAAAGACAAGGCTCTTTGCGATGAAATAACTCGTTTGCAAACTAATAATTATTTTCTTCAAATCACCAGGTTCTTTTAATCTTATTGCAGATAGATAATAAGAAATTAGGCTTTTTAATAACTATAATTATTATACAGTAACTTTATTCTAATTTATTACTTGTAAAAATATCTTACTTCTTTGCTTTAAAAGTTACTCGTACTTGTTAACAAAACAAAATAAAATAAAAGAATTATTATATAATATGTAAACTATACAAGTACATACCTATTATATTTATTTAGTGAAAATGTTTATTATTGTATAATTTTAAATAACTGTTATATTAAATTTATTTATAGAAAATCGAAAAAAATAATAACCTAATGGTTAAATATTTACATGATCAATAATAATAATACACTGTTAGCTCAAAGTGCCACAAAAAACAATATTTAACAATAAGTAAATAAAAATTGATACATATATTTTATTTTTCGTTAGTTATTCAGTGATATTAATAATATGCTTTAAAAACAAATAAATAAAATTAGTTGTTTAATAGTTAAAAACCGTGTAATAATATATAACTTCACTACTCTTCACTAAATAAATATAATATGTACTTATATAGATTAAACATAATACATTGTTTGTTCATTTTTTTGTACAAGTTATTAATTACGATAATATTAATATAATATAACAATTGTAGATTTTAAAAGGCCTAAATGCTGTTTAGATTTCTACAATAAGATTGAAAACAGTCTGCCGTTTGAAAAAAAAAATTAGTAGTTCACAAACAGGCTACTTCATTGTAAGGAGTCTAGTCCTTTTACAAAATAACTAATTTGTCATATGACCTACGACATTATAATAAATTATAAATGTATAAATGTGTTAATATATACCAATGAATACTTATTGAGATCGTCATTTTCGGGATACAAGGGAATTTATTTTCACTCCATAAAATGTAGATACTTTAAACATGTGTTTTAAAGATTTATTAATAAAATTTAAATTGATTCTCGTTTTTATAACATTAATAGCAAAACTTTAATGGTTTTAAAAATTTTTTAATTTTAATTATTCTTTATAACTACAGATATTTTTGTTGAATATTTTATATATTTTAATATAAAATTATTATTATTATAATTTTTAAAGTACCTAACACTGATTATGGGCAGCTTATTTTAAATTTTTTATACATTCCACGAAAAATTCTGAAATTACACCATAATCTATTATTATACTTAGCTTAAAGTTTTGAATACAATTATTGTACTTCAATAGCATAGATAACAATTAAAATTTATTTTTGATAATGTGATATTATTATACCACATTATTATTAAATTACAAAAGTTTTTAACAATTAATTAGTCTATATTATACTCCATACTGATATGGCTAATAAGTAATAATTAATTGATGTATCACATATGAACTAACCACTATGCGATAATTATTGAATGAAATTTAATTTTATAATTTTAAAAGTAAGTATGAATTCAGTTTTTAATTGATTTAAATTATTCATAGTAAGTTTAAGTTAAATTTTTATCTCCTATTAATTATCTTCAAATTCGTTATCTAAATTATTAAATTAACAACATAAATAAATCAATGAAATTTGTGTCCATTTTAATTCGGTAACATTTTGAAAAACAAAAATTATTTTATAAAATAAATTATTTGCAAAAATACACCATAATAGTTCAAAACCCTTTAAAATAATAATATAAATATATGTATATATATATTATAATATATTATATGTGTGTATTTTCAAGATAAACTATACTAATTAATACGCAATGAATGAAAATTATAATATTATAAAATATAGTAATTACATTACAATAAATTATACTAATAATAAGATAGTTATAATGCTAGTTTGATTGTATCAAACAAAGATTAAGGAGTATTTCTATTATATTTTAATTTATAATCAATTGAAACATAAAAATCGATCTAAAATGTAATAACACATCATTACAATTTTAGATTAATAAAAATATTTTAAACAAATGTAAAATTTAAATTTAACTTTTATCTACTATTTATATATACTCGTAGCTATCTGATTACTAATAATTTACTGTTTCTAAATATATAGATACTTAAGTAATACAATATTATAATTTATTATTTTTGATTTGTAATCTCGTAAATATAATCGTGCATGTTAACTAATTGAATAATAAATATAATAAATTATATTCAAATATTTTTTTTTAAATAAGTTTCATGAAAATAAACTGACTGCTTGATATAAAATATTAATAAATATTAATTTTGTATGTTAATGGCAAACCTAATTCAAGTAAATAATGATATTCAAAATCATAATATACCTATTAGGTTAGAGAAGTTTAACAATGAAAAAATTTAGAGCGTTTTAAAAATGTGATCTTTATAATTTTAAATGTTTTACAAAGTACTAGACCGTCAAGCATATTATATAAAATAACTTTAAAAAAAACAAACTCAAAATATTTAAAATAGCCCTCTACGTAAAGCGTCAATATATTAGGTATAATAATTAATTATATATTTTAATTAGCACTGAATAGTTTAAATACTTACTAAAATATTGTAGTTGAAATAAATCATTCATAATTAATTAATTTTATGATAATTTTAACAAATTATTATTTGAACTTCACTTATTACATTATTTATTAGGTACCTACATATTTTTAAACTGGTTTTTCATGGTTTATTTTGTTTAATAAATATATATTGTATTAAATTAAATTATATGACTCAATTTGTATAATAACATTTTATTTAATAACTGGTCCATAATTAAAAAGCTATTTTCAGTATTATGCATCTGTTTACAATTTGCTGATTATAATTATTTAGTTATGCTATCATTATTTTAAGTCTAGTGAATATTTTTAGTAATACATTATAACATAATAAATTTAAACTCAAATTGAAGAATATTTTGCTCAATAGATATCATTTTATATTAGTAGGTTATTATAATTATTTCTTAAATTTATATCATAGTATTTTACTGTAAATCAATCTTAAGTTGGTATATTTTTTTTCATCTAGCTATCTAAAAGTCGGAACACATATTTAATACATTAAAAATTATAAACTGTTTTAATTTTGTAAATGATAATACCAATTAACATAATATATATATAGCCACTGTTTTAAATTTTTTATCATAACACTAATAATTAATGAAAATTTTCTTATATATTGAAATCATTAAAGTAGTGCATACAAATTAATTTGTATAAATAACGAATATTATTAAAGACCATACATGGTAATAACAGTCAGTGGCGGCGGGATATAGGATTATTTGAAGCAATTGCTTCATGTTTGAAAGCTCTTTGGCCACTGCTACTTATTAAGGGTGGTGGTAAAAATATTTAAAATATACAATATGCTTCAAAGCCTCCACAATTTCGCGCCGCCACTGATAACAGTATAAATTATTTTTCAATAATAGAAAATATAAGTTTTCGTAGTTCACTGAGTTACTATTGCTTTAAAATTTCTACAAGTTACTTATTAGTATGGTGTTTGCACCAAAATGTATATCTATTCGTATATATTGAATTATTTCATCGGTGCCTTCGTTAACATATTATTATTAAAACACAACTAACTCGATGATAATAATCATTTTTTAGAACTTCTAATTACCCACCGCCTTATATGATAATAATCATTGTAAAATTTTACATCAAATTATTTATAATTTGCATTATCACACAATATTAAATTTATGATGAAAAAAATCTATTTATAATATTTTTTATGTTTTTTTATGTATAATTGTTATTAGGTAACTTTAAAATCAATACTGTAAAATGATGTGATTAAGTTAGTAAAATAACCTTCAAAAATATAAAATGGAATATTCTACGTTGTTGGCTTCTCATACTCGATCTGAGTTTGTACAAATCACAATTTATACATATTTTTACCTGGAATGGTACAAATTACATATCTTTATTTTAGTAAAAATTACAAATGCACTTCAAAAATGTTTGTGCAAATTATTCATGTAGTTTATATTTTGAGTCAACTTTGGTATAAACTCATTAATGCCAATATTATATTTTCATGATTAACGTTATTTACCGATACGTATAACATTAAAACCCACTTTATAGGTATAGCCGTATAGGTCTATCAACTATCAAATTACAACATGTCAAAAATCGGTAACTGAATAATGGCAAGAATGTGTAAACACTTTAAACGTATCAAATCTAGCATATACCTACTGTATTGTTTCATTTATTTTACACTTCCATTACGATTTATTTTTGTAGTATTTTAATGCAATATTCTGATATTGCAATTAAATTGAAACCGCTCAAATCCGTGACGATTGTTACACAATATCAGAAATAACTATTTAGGAGGAGGAAGGGAAATGAGGTTTTTTTTCTTTTGTTTTGAAATAATATATTAGTCAAAATATAATCAAACTGACATAATTTTTTACAATGTGTTCTTAAATTAAAAATCAATAAAATATTATGTTTTTGGAAGTTTTGCACTTGCATATAAATTAACAATTTATCCCAAGTCATTCATATTTTTTTGCAAGTCATTAGTTAAAAAGGCACGCATCTGCAGCAGCACACATTCTGTCTATCCTTGAACAAAATAAAACTAACATAATTTTTATGAATCTTCGGAATTCTAGGGTACACTGTAAACTGCAAATCTATAACAACCTCTTACGTCATTGGAAGTTGATGTTCTAGTTATATTATTGTTACTGCCTTATACATAGTTTCACTGAAATCAATTAACAACCAGTATAGATTATTTCATAAACTAGTTCGATAGAACGTGACAATTATTTTTTTCTATTTGTTGTTTTTACTTTTTACATGGTTTTCACTTAAAAGAAATCGAAATGGACGAAAAAAGGAAATGGGCGTAGTAGGAAGATTATAAGTTTTGTGGTGTTTACCTAATAGAATCGATACAAATAAGTACCTACGATTATTGTTCATACTCAAAAATGACTAAATTATGCACTGCTGTAGGTTAGGTTAAATTAAGTACTTAACCTAATTACCTAACCCATTACCAGCCATGTATTTGAGTAAAATATAAATAATCTACAAAAAAAAAATCATAGTGTAAGTATTGTTAATTTTTATTGTGCACATACTTATAAAATATGAATTATATACGATAAAATTGTTTAATACAGATACGGTCATTTAATTAAAAATAATAGTTGTTGTTTTTTGAAATATTAAAATTTGGTACATTTCTATCAACTTAATTAATTGGCATTTAATCCATTAATATATTATTAAGTATTTTTTATTAATATACTTAACAGATATATAATATACATATAGACTTTAATAAGTATATATATATACAACACTTCCGTATTCGCAATGTGCAGTAACGCGTTACCTACTTATCGTTGCGTTTGTCATATTTTTCAATCATTTATTTTTACGGCAAACCAATGATTATCCATCGTGGTTTCTGGATACAATACACTTATTATATATGTACGTATGTATTTACGTTTAACAAGCAACTAGGAAATACAATTTATACAAAAGATGTATTGTAGGTAGTACCAGCCTAGTTGATATATAAATACTACATCTAGTTACAAAGTACCTACCAACATACTTATAATTTTTTTCTGCCATTTACCAAACACGCCGTTCATAAGTAAAAATCTCAATATCTGTTTCTTTACTCCTTAGTATAAATAATCGTATAGGTAAAAGATAAATACTTTAATCAGGTACGTAGGTACACGTACACAAAACAATTTACAATAATCAATATTACATATATTAATATATTTTTTATTTTCGGGGTATTCAGTAAAATATTATGGTGACTTAAATTTAAATTTAAATTGTTCAGTTTTAATATTTCTAAATTAAAAATTAGTAAACAGTTTCACTAACCACAATCAGGAAATTCTAAAATTATGTGACTTTATATTGATCATTTTTTCCAGAAATAAAACATTATTATATTTTGTGGTGACTAAAGGGCCGGTTTAAAAATTTAAAATAAGACGTAAGGACAAATACCTTTTTTCCAAATATAATAATTGATTGTATTCTTTAATTAATGAATCCATCACATTTAATAAGCAATATTATTTATGTATTTCAAGATATTAAAATATATGTTTTAGAAATTTTCAAGGCGAACAAGTGAACGGCTGGATATCTCCAGAGCGGACAATGGCCCTAACTGAATCTCTCTCCCCTTAGTTAATAGGTAGATAGATACTTCATATACTTTATAAACTATACAATTTATTTAACAAAAAATATTACACACGCAATTATTACCCAGTCCAAGTGGTTACTGATCAGTGCTAAAGTGCGTCACTGTATCAATGCGTGTTGCAGAATTGTATGTCCCGATCACAATACTATGAATTGCTTACCTTTATATACACGTCTGCTATATAGTTGAATAATATATATCACCGAGACTAATCAATGAGAAAGTAACTATGCGGCGAGCCTTAACGTCAATAATAGTAATAATACATATAGATACACATAATAGTACAACACCTATCTACGAGTAGCTCTAGTATACCTACGACCTACCAATATATTGTTATATAATATTGTCAGTTTACTTGTAAAATAATAACAATAATAATAGCCTCGTCGTTGTTTTGATAGGTAGGTATCGTTAAACCTACTATACCACGATATTATATTTTATTATATTATATTATAAGCTAGGTATTATTGAACTTGTGGCCCCAATATAATACAAACGACAATACGTGACTATGTATTACGCTATAATCTAATATAACAGAAATATTAATATATGCCCATAAGGTTATAAGGTACTTTGATCAAAACTAACACTATACCTACGTAATTGATATAATTAGTACCTGTTAACCTGTCTATTAATCGTCCAGTAATACAGCTATACAGATATAAAATTATCTACATATTACTGAAAGAAAACTGAGCTTGTTCACTTTTTCAAGGCCAAAATTGATGCTGATCTAATAAAAGAAGTAGGTACTAAATGTATAGGTATACATTTTATCAAGAACTAAGAAGTTTGTATATTATTATAAACAATATAAACCATATTATGATATGATTTACTTAATACTTTTATTAATATTTAATTGGCCACTTATATTATTTTAAAATAAATAAATAATTTATTAGCCTTAGCGCCATTTATACATTATTATATATATATAAGTAAATTATTATTTTACTTTATTTTATTTTACTTTACGATATCAACTTTGACGCAAATAAAATCGAGAGTAATTGATATTTTATACAGTTTTAAAACTATTCTTCTATTGCGATATGGGGAACTTTTTTTAAAAATCTATATATATTATATATGTTTAAGGTTTTTAGTTCTTTGTTTATTAATGGTTTGTAGTTTCTCAGTCAATATTCACATTTATTTATATATATTTATACATCAGTTGATTTTGATGTTAAAAACATACAATACTTAAATCAAAGACATATCATCATAATTATTAATTGTTTCGTAGTACGTAAACATTGCGGAGCGTCTGAATTGCATGCCGAAAAAATAAACATAAATTGTAGTGTCCAAATTGCATGCTAACTCTTAGAGGAGTTTGTCCGAATGGCATGCCACCTCTCAGAGGGGTATGTTCGAATTATATGCCGCGGTGTAGCTACAAGTTTAACTTTATTTATCATGCACTTAGGTACGAGTACAACTCAAAGTTTATTTTTGATTTTTCTATTATTTCAAAAAAACACGCATGAATAGAAACTATATATAATTAGTTTCTAGTTTGAAATATTTTTATATCTGAGTAAACATTTTACCAAATTGAAGAAGATGACATTGTAAATATTAAGTAAAACGATTGTAATTTAAGGTAGATAATCAAGTGAATGTATTTTACATTTTTACATAACATTTCGAATAAATAATAATATTATAAAATTTGGTATTTTTTTGACAATTTACATTTTTTTTTTTTTTTAAACTAGAAAAGTCAAAAATAAAGTTTAAGTTGTGCGCATAAGTGAATCGTGCATGATAAATAAACTTGTAGATACACGGCATGCAATTCGGATGCAGCCAAACATTGTATTTTACCATAGTTTACTATAATCATCTTAATAAGTAAGTAGTAGGGTAGTTAGGTATTAACTTATTCAGTAGTTATATGATTTCTAACTTGTTAACTTTTTTACACCTCGCATAAAAAAATGTATCTGCTTAACAACATTTAATAAATATATTTTTTTTTTTATTTATTTTATTGAAATATAGCCACAACAACGAAGATTATTGGCTATAGGTGTTTTAGACAGTGTCTAGGATGTCGAGCTGATTTTTATTATATACATTTGAAAGATATAGGGATATGAATTTATATTGACAATGTTGTTTTTGTATAGGTATGTAGTTTAAATTAGATTGTACAATTTAGTTGTTTTTAGAAATTTTAAAATGTTATTAATATTGGTTGGATCGGGTCCCAGTTATTTGCAGAGGTTAATAAATATTATAGAGTAATAGTACCCAAATAAGCTAAACGTGTTGTAGCTGTGTTATATTCGTTTACCACATGTAAATCATCATTCTCAATTTATAAACTTAAACACACAGTGCATCATTTAGGTACCTACATCACACAAACTAAGTTCATTGATAATTTATATTATAAAATTATTATATACGCCAAATTACAGATAAAATGTTTAGCAAATCATTTTACCTAGGTAGGTATAGATATTTAATACACTTATTAAATTATTATATTGTAAGAATTTTTATTTTTACATCACAAGTATACCTATGTATAAACAATTTTGATTTTTTTCATTCTTAAACTACATACAATAAATTATCTGTAATTGAAATACATTCATTCCATTAAAAATCTAATTAATAAATAATATCCCAAGTCACGAGTTATTTATAAATTATAATAGTCAATAGGTAGCCGGTAGGACAGGTATAGTGCGTAAATAAAAAATAAAAACAAACAATATTTGCCTATCTATGGACCATGTTGGTATTTAGAGAAAGCAGTTGGGTTTTAGTTAAATATTAACCAATATGCTTACATTAGACATTATTATAACAATCAAACCGTAAAAATCGGAAAACTCAAGCACATGATGGTGGTGTCGCGGTTGTGGTGAAGGTGGTGGTGGACGGTTGTGTTATATAAATGGATTTTTCACTTTTCCTTGTACATAGTTTGAATATTGTGACTCAAGATACAACAACTACTTTTCAATAACACATAAATATTGAGAAAAACGAATATAAACATTTAAATCATGAACACCAAACAGGTATGATTTTATGATTTTACTTAGAAATATTGATTTTAAATATGTAGATATCTAGTGAGACATAGTGTATCCAAATGCTATTTTTTTTTTTAAATAATGGTACCTATTTAGAACTTAGTCACATAGATACAATTTATTAAATATTGAATTTTTAATTATCTATTATTTCCCTTGAAATATGGACATTAATTTTCCAAAAATATTCTATTATGAATTTATATACTTTAAGATATTGATGATAAAATAATTAACAATAAATAAAGGTACCTTAGTAAATATATTTTTCATTGCTGAATTAAATATTGTACTTATACAATTGTTTTTAAATTTGGTTAAAATTAGTTTTTTTTTATTAATAAATATTTTAAGTACCTAATTTTTAATAATAAATTGGTGTTCATACCAATGTATTCAATGTATACCAATGGTTTTCAGATCATTATTTTTTAATCAAGATCATATTAATTAAATATATGTATATTGGCTTATTAAAAGTGTATAAAACATTTTAGGAACTTAGTTTTTACATACAGTATTTATTTAATTTTCAATTAGTACTTTTACAGAACATAGATTCTAGATATGTTTAAGATACCTATATATATATAAAATCTCACAAGTTAAATGATATAGTAGTATTTATTTAAATACATATTTTAATATAGAAACATAATGCTTATAGCCAAAGCCTAATCACTAGATAACAAATTATTTTATTAATTAATGCAATTATTGAATACTGTTTTACTAACTATAGTTTATCAAAGTTGAAAATATATTTTGTTGTGAAATTTATATTATAAAAGGCTAAATAAATGTATAAAAGAAATGTCAAGTATTCTGTTTATGCAAAGATTAAATTCTAAATGAAATTTTTATATTTAATGTACAACTAAAATATTAAATGTAAATTGATCCACTATATGCAAATTTGCTACTACATATATAAAAAAAATAGTGCATTGTCATCATTGTTTATAGAAAATTATTAGTCAAAAATATTAATATGAACATACATTTACATTAAAATAATCTTTACGTTAAACAAAGTTGTTAGTTAAAAATTTGAAAATTTTTAAATAGAATTATGACATTAACATGATAAATTAAAGGATTTTATTAATTTATACCACTAAACAATTTATTTTTCAGATATTTTTTGTAATTTTTATCATCTCTATGGTAGCTACTTCTTACTCAAGAACTTTGAAGAAACGTGATTTACAAGAAGTTGAAGATAACGAGGCACTTTACACCTCACATGGTAATTATGGAGGTGGTGGTGATGGAGGTGGTCATGGACATGCTACATCATACCAAAGTTATGTGCTACATGCCTTCCACCCATCTAAATTCCATGTTAAAGACCATTAAACATTGTAATGACTAATGAGTCTTCAGTTATCTTAAATAAGTATAATGTTTAGTTATCAAGCTTGGTCTTTATTATTAGCTTACTCAATACAATGTTTATGTTTGAATTATTTTTGTTTACAACATACCATAATAATAATAATAATAAACAAATTAGTCATAGATTTGTATTATATACTATATTATATTCTAATTAAAATATTACAAACAAATAAAAATACATTATTTTTGAAATTGATTTAGAAATTATATTAATTACTTTTAATACAATTAATAAATTAGAAAATGGAATAATTATATGCAAACTTGTTTTTATTAGAAAAAAATAGTGTATCTGAATTTAATAAAATTACAGGTTCATTGTTATTACTTATTTGTATATATTTATTTGTAGAATTCATGTTCTGATTCATCCTTTTTGATATTGTTTTTGTAACCTTTTTCAAAATCTTTAGGTAACACAATGTAACGATTTTCACGTACAGCATGCATTCCAGCCTATAAAATAAAATACATATTATTTAATATAAGTATGATTGATTTCAGTGATAATAACCTTTAATAAGTAGTTATCTAACCTAAGTCATTTATACTTCCTTAAGCTTAGTAAGTGATCTACTAGTCTTTTATATGGTTTAGTGCCTGGGTAGCCTATTCGCAGTGCAATCTTGGATAAAATTACAACAAACCAGGAGACTTATCAAACTTTTACAAAATATTTTTAATTTTAGTACCGAGTCTAAATCTAACATGAATTATATAATTTTGTAAACAACCACACAAGATCATTTGGGTTGGCCACCCCAGGTAACGTAAATAATAACCTGGTTATTGAATAAATTTTTGTTTAAATCTCATATTAAATGTGTGAGATATTTCATAATATTTTGTATATTTTCTGTAATTTTAAAAGTGTATTTACTTATTAGTAGAAATATTTTAGTTAATAAAACTAATGAATAAACCGTTTAGATAAGTATGATAAAAGTAATATAATCTGCTATCCTCATACATTTCATACATTAGTAACATTTATGTTAGTTAATTTGTTAGTGAGCTACTGAGTAATGTAGACTGAGGTATAATAAAATATATCAATGATCAAAATATTATTTCTTATTATTAAATGAAATTAAAAGTTTAATGTGATAAAACATCATAAGATTTGCTTTTTTTTAAAAAAAAAAAAAAACCATATCTATAGCAAATAAGTATGAATGACTCAATTGATTTTAAATAAATAAAAATATTTTCTAATATAATGTAAAAAAAATGCTTTTTGATAGTAAATTACCAACAAATATAGTTAAATATTAATAATTCTGGTAAGTTAACAATTAATGCTAATATTTATAATTACAACAATTAATTGATATATATAAATATAGAAAATATACTTGAAGAATTAAATAAAAAATCCTATTAACACAAATTTAATATTAAATATTTTATGCTTCTATAATTTTTTTTTAATAAGAAACTTTAATATTATTTAAGTAATGATTATAAAATTAGGTATTTATCAGTTATAGCAATTACATATACAATTTTCTGGTAGTTTCAAGTTTACTGTCTTATCTTAAAATAATAAAACTATAAAACACTGTAAACCTAGAGTAGTTGCAATAACAGAATGGAGTTCAACGAAAAATTTTATACTTGATAGTTACAATTATCAAAAAGTACCAAATATGATTAGAAAACACAAAATATATATATATATTACCTCTTGACAAATTGCATTAATATCAGCTCCAGAAATTCTATCCGGTCTGGCCACATAATCTTCTAAATCAACTTCTTCACTGAGATTCATTTTAGCCGTTATTGTTGAAAATACTAAACGCTTTTGTCTACGATCAGGCAATGGAAACTCAATTTTTCGGTCCAAACGACCAGGACGTAATAAAGCTGGATCTAAGGTATCAGCTCGATTGGTAGCCATTATAACTTTAACATTAGTTGTTTGATCAAAACCATCCATCTGATTAAGAAGTTCAAGTAATATTCGCTGCACTTCACGGTCAGCTCCCGTTTGGGCATCAAAACGTTTAGTAGCAATTGCGTCAATTTCATCAATAAATATAATAGCAGGTGAATTTTCTTTAGCTAAACGGAAGACATCACGTACCATACGAGGACCTTCTCCTAAGTATTTTTGGACAAACTCTGAACCAACCACACGAATAAAAGCAGCTAGAAAATAAATTAATATAATTGTAATGATTGTCAAAATATTGAATTCTAACATTTTAACAAATCATTTTTTTTTTTTTTTGATTTAATTAAAATTGTTTGTATAATTTATAATTACCAGTAGTATGATGAGCCACGGCTTTAGCCAACATAGTTTTACCACACCCAGGTGGTCCGTACATTAAAACACCACGTGGTGGATCAATACCAATTTGCTTATATAGTTCAAAATGTGTAAGTGGCAATTCAACAGCTTCTCGAATTTCCTGTTTTTGCATATCCATACCTCCAATATCAGCATACTGGATATCAGGTTTTTCATCTATAAATAAACATATAATAATTGGTATATGGAAAATATGGATAACTAGAAAAACTAAAGAGAATAAGATAACTTACCAGCTTGTAGCATAGATATAGAGGAATCTGCTTCTGGGGGTAATACATCAACCAAAGCATTACTATGTTTATGCAATGCAACACTAGCAGATGGTTTTAGTAATTCTCGGTCGATTGTTGACAATATACGTACATAATAATTTGACCCAGTAGTACTTCCAACAATACCAGTATTTTGGTCAACTGCTTCTAAAAATTGACCAATAACAAGAGGGACACTTTGAATACGTTTCACTTCTTCTTGTGCGTGTAAGTATTCTTTTTTTAAATTACGTTGTTCATCTTTAATATATTCTTCTTGTACAGTCAAAAATTCCAAATACCTTTGTAAGCGCTAGATATTTCAATAACATAATAATAAGGTAACAATAATTTTGATATTCATAATATAATTAAAAATGAATAACTGAAATTTACCTTATATCTAGAATAATGGTCTAAACTGTCTAGACATGCCTCAACATTATTCAAGTTAGGAAGAGTGGGTTTAGCATCTTGACTATCATCCTACAACAATAAATACATTAACTTGACCATTATAAACATTAAACATTTAATTTGTAAATATTTTTAACACATCCTACATAAATCATTTAAATGATAAATTATATATTGAAAAAACTTTGTTACATAAAAATGAGAAAATAAACTTATTAAAATAGATTACTAGTTTGTTAATAAATTTTGTATAAAATTGGTTTTTAAAATCTATTATAAATCAAAATTTTATCAAATAATTAAGTACTTGATGACCTCAACAGATACATTGTATAGAAACAATGCATGAATGTCTATTACATTTGATAGATATACCTAACATATGTTGTGTTTTTCAGTATTTTGTAATAAAAATATGTATAAATTACAACATAAATTTATGTTTATGTGTATGTGTGTATTAAGTAACAAAAAATAGTAAAACATTAATGACATAAAAATGATGATAAAATATTTATAAAAAGTATTTATAAATATTATTATTCGAAGTGGTAAAAACAAATATAAAGCAATAAGTATTGCTTTAGTGTTCAATTAGAAATTAAGAAGAATATGATATTTATGGTACTAGTAAAATCATAGAACAAGTACACAAGAGTATAATACGTGACTAATATTATAAATATGAATTTTACAGAACTAAATACGTACCCTTTCTGGTAAGACAATACCGATTTCTTCCATTGCAAATTACTGTGTTTAAATTGTAAATTTGTGAGTTGTGTAAAAATATTATTGTTAACCGTTTGATGTCTAATGCAAGGAACCGAGGACGAGAATATGATTATTGTTGTTTTGCTTTTCTTTTTACGTTATCATAATGATTAATCGAAATTGAAATGATAATGAAACATAACCTCAAAGAATCGAATATCTTTGTTGTTGTATATATTATGTATGAATTAAGCTACCAATAACGCGGTTAAAATTGATTAAAATCGTTACCGAAATGGCGAGGGAAATTCAAAGAACTCGCCAACATAATATATACACAATAATTATTGCTCGCTTGTCCAGCAAAAACAACGCCGACATTAACTCACAACGTTGTCGTCACTGTCACTGTAAATCGACCAAAGTTTTCGAGACCTGTGCGTGTCGATTTTACAATATTTTACGGTTCGACCGGTCCAAGTTATTACATATTATAATAAGTAAGTGTGTTTATCATAATTTAAAAATTTAAAAACTATTGTAGGATTGTAACTGTGATACCAATGAAAATAATGACATAAAATGTACGTATTATTGAAAATTAGTATATGTATTTAAGTATATTTTTAGTAGTTAATATAAAAATAATATTGACGGACAGATACGCTAATAAAATTCATCGTCAGTGTTGAAGAACTTAAAACTATTCGATATGTGTATAAGTTCTTTGTAATACGACTTCATTAATTTTAACTATTCAAAGTTGAAAAGATTTATGAGTTATATAATTAAAATATAGACAATCGTAGTTATAGTTCATATATGCATATAAATATAGCATTATAAATTTAGATAATTATTCTGATAGATATTATAATGAATAAATGAAATAATAATTCAACTACTCAATATTTAGAAATAACTCTAATAAACTAAATAAACTGACTAGAATAGATAAGTATTTATAATATTTATCATAGTTAATTGCAAAAAAAAAAAATAACTATTTTTTAAAACTAATTTAAACAATATTTGCTTACGCCAAGTGACATATTATTTTAATGGTATAGGTACATAAATTGTATTGATTATAAAGTATTTATAATCAATGATAATATAAATAGAATTATCTAAATTGAATAGACATTTTCAGGGTTAGCGATCTTAAGTTACTAAATACTTAAATACTTACTAGCATAGGTACCAGACTAACTTATACAGTTATGTTAATATTTATTTATTTAAAATATTTAAACGGGTTTAGACCCAATAATATACCTAAAATGAGTATATTTAGTACACCATAGTATTATTAATATATTTAGTTATTAATAGTACAGGAATTAGCAATATTTAGGTATATCAATGTTAATGTGTATAATATATTAGATCTGTACAGAAATATGATTTTTAAATAAAAGAAAAGAAATTGAACCAAACGGACCAATTTTATAAATATTTACAACGTTCATAATTCGTAACAGTAGGGTATTAGTGGTAAAATTTTTAGTTTAAGGTTATAAATAAAATAGATCGCGATAATGAAAAATAAATTGAAACAAAAACATTTTCATCATTGAAGTTAACACAACTTTGGTATATAAATGTAAACTGTTTTAAGGCATTATTTTTACAAGTGAATTTATAAGTATTAAATGTAAGTTTAGGATCAAAAAACACACCGAAACCTTAAGGGTTTCAGTAGATCTAGATACCTAGTGTATAATATATATAATACTTATATAGACTCTTATAGTCATATTCCCATGTACTGTAATTCTTACATATGAAATTTTTAAGAGATAATTATGATAAAGTCATTGAAATTCAATAGATGTTACTGTTTTATAGATACATTAAATAGATACTAAGTAGTAAATTATTTAATATGATGTAACTAAGTTTACATTTTATTGGATAGACTATTTAATACATTTTTTATGAATTATCGAATTCTAAGAATAACAATAATAATATGACTTATTTGTTCTACTTTGTAACTAATTCAAAAATTGTTGTGGTGAATAAATATAAAAATACTAAGAGCAATACATTTGCAAAGGACAAATATTGAAATATTCCTATTTATTAATACTTGTTCAATATTCTACCTACCGAACCTATTATAATTTATACTCATAGTTTTTATCTACACAATATACTTGAAATATTATTTTAATTGTTATAAAAAGTATGGTATGGTAAAAAAAAAAAATGCGCATTATTTAATGCAGTTTGAAAGTTTGTTTAGCAAATGTGTACGGCAACATTTAAATGATATATATAATAACACATAATATATTGAATTGAAAAATTACTTAATTGTAGTTTGCTTAAAAAGATATTTCGAAAATGTTTTTTCCATATTAAAATAATTTTAATGAACTGCAATTACCTAATATTATTTTTATTGTACTATTATCTCATTATAATAATTAACTAAGGTGATATAGGAAAAATGTTTTCATAATTAAATATATTTTAAATGTAGGTAGTTATATGTTTATAGTTTATACCTATATACTATAATACTATATTAGATATATTACTAACGTTAATAATATTAGTATGATTAATATTCAATGTATCACTGTAAATATGCTCTTAAAAAAAAAAAAAAAAATATAATTAATAGTTCAGCTAAACAATTAGTAATCTATTTAAATATACCAAGCTACTAACAGAAATTATTTATTTAACCGTTTTGAACATAATTATAAATTATTATTTTGTATTTATCACAATAATATAAGATATTTTATAAACATGTTTAAATTTTTTAACAGCAATAGCTAATTAGGTATTTCGTAGAGTATTTATTTTTTATAATTTTATATTTATGTATAAATATTCTTAACAAAGAATTCTGTTTTTGATTATAAAATTATAAATTTACATTTATAAATCAAAATGTGTAGCTATCTCAAAATGTTAATGAGCTAAAGACAAAAAAATATATAAGCTATAGGTACGTAGAAAACACTGATTATCTATTAGATAATTGAAAAAAAAATTGTTCGAGCAAGTGGGTACAAATCTTCTGAACAGTGTTAAGCTCAGGTCACTAAAATGGATATTCTAAATTTGAATTTAATTATAGTAGGTATATAAATGTACACAAAAAACAATACTGAGCAAAAACGATCTGTCTTTACCACTAAGTATATTTTATAATATGCTTTTTCTTTTTGTTATTGCTTTCAATTTTTTTATTTTAGTGTTAATAATAAGATAGGTTGATAAAGTTTTTGACAAAATCATAAAATTTATAAATGTACTTAATATTTTATTATTTTAGGTTAGGTTAAGTTATATTAGGCTAGGCCATATTATATTATTGCTTTATTTGCTTACTATTAAGTTTTGAGTCATTACTATTTTATTGATAAACAGTGGTGAATATATTCATAATCGTATCTAAAAAATAATCTACATGTTTTGAAAATTTCATTGTGGGAAAATAAAATTCATTATAAACATAAAAAAGTTCTCATAAATAATATTTTTGAATTATATCAAAATAATGAATACTTTTATTCGTAGTTTGATTTTATATAATATTATGTATATTTGAAATTCAAATGTTTATAAACAAAAATTGTGTTTTTATATTTGTTTGATATTTTTAACTACTTATAACTTATAAGATATTTTTTATTTCATTTTTAAGTTATATAAATTAAAAATTTTAAGCATTTTTAACTAAAATAATTTTTTCAAATTCATAATTTTGACGAATTCAGTCAAAATTTAAACTTTCAAAGTCTTAAAACTCGTTATACAGACAACTTATTTATGAACTTGTATTACATTTTCAAGCAAGAGTGAATGGATTAACTACCTAACCATGTTAGAACCAACAGAGAAGTTATATTTTGTAATGTATTTAAAGCTTTAAAATCATTCATTGTCGTTTTTGTAACAACATGTTCATGTGAAAGATTATTTTTAAAATTCTACATAGGTAGGATAAACTAAATTTAGGTAGAAGAGCTATTTTGTTAGAACGTTAAATAACCCTTTGACTATGTTCGTATAACAGAAACTAGTATACAATGTAAACCTCGACAAAATTATTGAAACTTTCAAAAAATTGAGACCAGCTGATCGACGCATGGAGTTTTAAAATATGTGTATAGAATGGTATAAATAATGAAATTATTAATTATTCTCTTCTAAAATTCATATCATTTTTTTTAACAAGGATTTAAAAAGAAGTATTAAAATATATCAGTTTTAGTTAAAAAAATAATATTGTTTTTAATAGACAACTAGTCTAAAAATTTGAACAAAAAAGTGTCAATATTTTACTTCAAATATTTTTTGGCTCCCCTACAAAGAAGATCTAGTATCTCTTATGTCTTAACATGAATATATATATAAGTATATTTATCAACCTTGAATAATTGACAATATACTAAAATAATTATTAAAATAATTCTCTGTGATATATTGTAAAGTACACACAATACACTATATCTATATAACATAATTATAATAAAAATTAAAAATAATACATTTTTTCAAGGGTAATGTATCTATTTTGGGAAGGGGTGTCCAAAATTAAAAAAGTCATATCTGAGAGCCGAAAATAAAGAGGGAAGTACAAATAATACTTATTTACTAACAATTATACGTATTCCTCTTAGTAAAAAGATTAAATCAGTAATTCAACAGATCAATATTTTTTTAAATTAAATGGCCAGTTATTTTAGTGTGTAGTTAACAAAATCAATAATGTATTATTGTGATATAAATTTATGCGTAATAACCACGAATTAAAATAGTAGGATCTTAAGAACTAAGATAATATGATCATAGAATAAACATTTATAAATACAACATCAATTGTTTGTTTTTATTATTAAAAAAATCAAGAATATACAATTACTTTACATTTTAGTCATTTTACTTTGAATTAGTTTTGAATAAAATTAAAAAAAAATATATATATAATATTGATTTCAGAACTAAATATGGAATCTTGGAAAAAGGTATGCATAATAGTCTCGGTGTATGTCATACTTCGAGAATTCCGTCCAATAGATCCTTTTATTATTAAATATCTGAGGTTTCTTCCAGAAAAATATACGATTAGAACAGTAAGTTTACCAGTATTAATGAACTAAAATTTATATACCTATATAGCTATTAATTGTAGTTATAAACCATAGATTTTCGCATTTGTAAGAACTTAATATATTTAAATAATATATAGTTATTATAAAAAAAAGGTTTCAGAATCGATTTTATGCGTAAAAATGTATGTTAAAAACCCACAATTATGAGTCTTAAAAAAGGAATACATGGATTAGTATCTAGAAGATACTGTATAGAATAACAATAATTCATCGTACCCTACTGTTTTTATTATTTAAATTATATTTTTAAAGTATTATTATATTTTAAATTTGAAAGCATTTAATATATTTCATGATATTTTATATACATTTCTATTTTTAATTTTCTTTTATCCTCATTAATTTATGTTATTATTATAAAACCAACTTAATTAATTTGTAACCTAATGATAATGCTGATAAATGTATAATTGTTAAGTATTGTTTGACATTTAAAAAAAAAAAAAATATATATATTGTAGTTCTATAGATAAATTTAATGTCCATATAAAGTCAGCATTAAAATGTTATTATTATATAAAATTTTAATATAGCTTAGAGAAGAGGTTTATCCAATGAGTAGTTACGTTAGCGTTTTATTCATAGTAATTATATTCCTCATCACCGATTATCTACAATACAAGCCAATAATAATTTTAAATGGATTATCTGGTATAATATCATACAGTTTACTGTTAGGATCTCCAACAATAATTTTGCTAAAAGTATGTATACCTAACTCTTTTTTAAATTTATTTTAAAATTATTTTTTTCTTACATAACAAATTCATGCGAATTTAAAATTTATAATTTCTTTTTTTTTAGTTAAGTCAAATATTTTTAATGCTTTTTAGAGCAGCTGAAGTTGCACATTATACATATATGTTTGCAAAAATTAAGAACAAAGATCAATATCAGATCGCTATTAGCATAGTGAAAACTTCAATTATGATTGGAAAATGTAGTTGTGGTATAATAGCTCAAGTTCTTATATCATATAATATAAGCTACGAATATTTACTCTACTTAAGTATACTTGGTGAATAAATATTAAATTATATGGGTTTTTTTTTCAAAAATTACTGTTCTCAGAAATATATTTTTATATTTAAATATAATATAATATATTATATAATTAAAAGTGATTACACTGAAAAATATTTAAAAAAATAAATACAATTTTCATTTTTTTCAAATCTTTTAAATGACGGCATATCTTTTTATTTTAAATTTCTAAACAGAATATATTTCCGTTAAAATCGGCAGATTAAAGAGTAATTCCATTAAAATATCAAATAAAACTTATAAGTTATTACTGATTAATCTTAAATTATTATTGAAAAAATAACTTACTTGGGAATATGAAATCAAAAATATGTGCTGCAACAATCAAAAAGATAAATAATATTTCTAGGAACATTAAATACATTAATATCTTTAATGATATTTACTATAAAAATAATTCGTATATTATCCCTATATGTTTGATAATAAATATATTTTATCTATAACTTTTTAATATTAATAATATTACATTTTGTTTTTGTCAACCTACTGTTTACACTTTAACTTGCATTTGAAAAATTTGTTTTAGGCATGGTTTTAACTACGATATGGTCATTAATTATGCCACCAGTTAAGTTTAGTTTATATTTTTATAAAGAAAAAGAATCCGCTTTAGACTTATTTGTAAATGATAGTAAAAATATTATTCAAACAAAAATTAATGAATCTACTATTATAAATCTACATAAAAAAAATATAAAAGTGTGTAAAATATAATATTCTTTCTAATAATAATATAATATTTACGATACTATTGATTATATGAATATAGAAATATTTTATAAAAATGAAATGCTCTGAAGTTATTCAAAAGCTGTGGGATGATTTTCATGTAGCATACACGGATGCTAACGTATTTAAATGGTCAGTTTGGTGGTCGTTGTCACTCAGTGGTTATGTATTGGTAAATATTTTTCATTTTAAATAATAGTGGATATTAAATTAAATATTTTACAACTAATCATAGATTTATGTAAGACCGGATTTTTTAGGTTTCTCATTATATCCAACTTCATTGGGAAGAAATTGAAGCACACGGCGAACGAAACTCTTTAAACGGTGCAGTTGAATCATTGACCACACTATTAAGTAAAGATTGCAATTTTTTTTTATTTATACATCCAATACACCTATTTTTAATCAAAGTTAAACACTAAGATTTAAATGTTATTTTAACTATTTTTAATAATATTTATTTATTCTTTATTAGGTAATTCAACGTATTTTAAATAATTTTTAAATGTCTTGTCGTCTTGATTATATTTTATTATATTGATATTATTGTTTTTAAATTCGTTGAGGCGCTGCTGCTATATATGCGTTTGGAAGAGTTAACGGAGAATGGGAAAAATATGGAGACATTTTAATGGCATTAGTGGCTATGGGACTTGGAATCATGTTATATTTTCTTTCTTTAACTAAATCTTTAACAAAATCGTATGCATACTATATAATATTCAGTTGCGCATATCAGATTATGGCAACAATATCAAGGTATAATCAAAATGTAATATTAAGGAAATAATTCAGTGATACAAATTTATTTCTCTGAAAGTTTATTTGATTTTGTTTTGAATAATTGATATAATATATTATTGTAATAAATAGATTATGATATATAAACTATAGAGAGTGTATTTTGTTTTTTAATGCTAATTGATATTTTTTCAGTATTAATGTCAAATATTTTTGAATATTTTAGCTCAGAGGTTGCCAAATTTTTGAAAAGGAATTGTTATGCTTTAATATTTGGATTTAATAAATTGATTGCGTATATCTTAATTATTATATTTACCGTTATTATCATTGAAGATAAATTATTTTATTCTGATATTCATCAACAGGTAAGACTTGTATTAAGGTTTATATTATATAACCACACACTTTTTATTATATAAATATTGATAAAAAATACTAAACATATTATATTATATATAATATTAGTTAAAAGATAGTGTTTTAGCTATATTGTTAATTTATTTACGTAAAATATATGGAGAATAGATAAATTAAGGGTAAGTTTATCATAACAGTTCTTTAAAAAATGCCAGAATTTATCAAAAACTATTTTAGTAAACATATTAAAAATATTAATTGAATGTCTTAAATGTCTTATATTATTATGTTAAAATACAATTTGAGTATTTTAATGATATATTTTTTCAGTTTTTAATCTACAGTGTGTATTTTATGTTCTTGGGATGTTTGTTTTCATTAATGGCTTTCATATCATTCAGGTGACTACAAAAAAAAAATTGAATTATTGTCTTAACGTTTTTATACAATAAAATATAGTGTGCATCTCATAAGTGATGTATTTGGTATATATATTATACATATGAATACATTTTTTTTTTTTAATGTATTTACAGGAATCATTATAGGTATACTGTACATAATTTCTAAAGTTCGTGAAATCATTTCTAAGCATATTTAGTTAAAATCATCAAATTTATAAGCTAATATAAATTTTATATGGCTTTGCGTGAAATTATTCGCGATGACAATTATTGAAGATCAAATATTGAAATTATTAATTATTAATTTACCGTTAACATTGGTATGAAAACATTTATTTATTTTATTTTTCCAAAATGTTTTACTGGATCTAAAAATTTTTTAAGGTTATAGGTATATAGATAACTATAATTTTAGTTAATATATATTATTTTTAGTTTATACTATCTAAACGGAATTCAACATATAATCTATTAATTTTAATTTATTTTCTTATTTGAATTATATAATTGAATGTTTCATAATATTATGTATAATATTTATTTTTTAAATAGATAAACGAAAAATATAGATAACTGTTTATATTTCATTGTTTTTATTGTTTTCTAGGACTGCAACTGTTACAAATAATTACAGAAATAGAATATTGGATGTATACATTTACAACATCAATTAGATCTAGTGGACTATTTATTTAACATACTCTTATTTCCACGAATAAAATCTAAATAAAATAAAAAATTCAATACCAACAAAAATTAGTACCAGTTTCGATTTAAGTCTTTAAAGGTCCAATTATTTCCCTGCAGCGTCTGTACGCTATATGTATCTGGTATTAACTCTGATCTAGACATAGTCAGTGTCACGACACTATGCCATTCCTCTGTTACGGTCTTAATATTTTCAAAAAGTTCTGATTAAAATACCGATATTTTTAATTTCAGTTTCAATTTCTAGACTTCAAGCTTTATCGTAAAATGGCTGCATCCAAATTGGTTCACACTATTCTAAGGAGAATAGTATATACCAGAGTTAGTCAACAGCCAACCCAATAATTATCTTGCGGACCACTTTAAAAATACATTACGATCCCGCGAACCACTTATTTTTTATTAAAATTGTTTAGGTAATTGTGTTGAAATTTCAGCGGGTCACATATAAAATTAAATTAATATAATACAAAAAAATATAAAATTTATTAACGTAGATAATATATAATAGTTTTGATTTATTTATTTCACTATTTAGTGATGTTTGATAAATCTCGTGGGCCGCAAAGTTTTCCAAGGCGGACCGCAAATTGGCTATCACTGGTATATACGGTACTTTAATCAGGTCTGCAAGGTTCAATAGGGTAATATAGTTTCAATTTATTTTAAATAAGTCTTAATAAAATTAACGAAGCGTTAAAATCTTAGTAAGGGTACCTATGATATATCAATTCGTCTAAATATTTGTTCTAAACAATTTAATAATTATTTAAATTTACAATTGCTTTTTATTTTTTAAGTTAAATATAAAGTCAAAATAGATGAGTCAAACCCTCAAAAAAATTATCTTCTATAATTTTTGTAATAGGTGAAAGTAGTCTAAGCTTACTCAAAAATTATAAAAAATAAATAGTTTTACATGAACACGTTTTATCTAATTTATACATGGGTATAATCAAGTTTGATTATACTTAAGTAAGTGAATATTAATGATTAAGTTTTTGTTTAAAATATTATTTCCCTATATTTACGTAATATTTTTATTCAGGCTAATAAATTATTAAGTAGTTACGTATGTATTGATACAGAACTATTTTATTTTATTAAAGTCTTACTAAAAAAAGTTGGCTCTACTGGCCATTAATCAATAGTTTCAATGTTTTCCAGTTTTTATACATCTATAAAATACTGAGTTTATAGTAAACTGTATATGGAGTTGTTTATATTTTAGTTGGTGTTCTCATTATGTAAGCATTATGTAAGTAAAATTATTATATTGTAGAATTATTTTTTTATATAGTTTTTATCGTTTATTTTACTTTTATTAAGTACCAAAATGTATTAAATATCTATATATTCTATTTGTAAATACTATTTAATATATATATTTTAAAACCAATGTTTTTGATTTTCAGGGATCGGGATTTGAATACCGGAATACAGAAAAAGTAAGAGTACAAAGTACAAATTCAATACTTAATAAGTTATAAGCATAAAATAGAAAAACAATTTAATATAGTGAATAAATGAAATATTTAGCACAATATAGCAAGACATAAATCATCATTTGATGGTTATATGTTAAAATCAACTTCAACTTAAAGACAAGTAGTCAAGAGTTTAATTATTTAGGTATGACAGACACCCAAAAAGGAAATATATTGAGGCTTTATAGAAATAGAATAATAAATATAATTTGTCTATTTCAGTTGATTAGATCCAAAGTTTATAGACAGTATCAAAATTGGGCAAGTTAGCCGTTTATTTTTTCAATTAGGTAGTTGAAGTTATTTATAGTTTCTAGTAGTATATTATCTAGTAAATTATTATTATATAAAAAATAATACAATTAGAATGTAAGTTGGTTTCTAAAATTTTAATTATATCTTAGTTAAACGTTTAGAAGTAAATAATAATAACTCGAATCTAAATAAAAGCTAGCGGTTAGTTTTTTTTTTCGTAGCTTGAAATATCAATTTAATAACTTATTCGTTAAAATGCAAAGAATAATACATTGAATCAATAATTAAACTAAAATTATTGGTGATAATTGATTACTTTATATCATTAAAAAATGTCCTAGTTGGATTTAGGGACGCATACTAGTTGCGGACGAAATTATTCAGGTCAATATTGTAACATAACAATTGCGGACACGTTTTTCGTTATCATAGTACTAGTTGCGTACAAAGTTTTTTTTAAATAAAAATCACGTAAGTTGCGGACACAAATATTTCCCTTCACCACTTTTTCATTTTTATAGTTTTTGTGGCAAAAATTTTTTTGAAACAGCATGTATAAATGATAATCTACTGATTTCACCATTTGAATATTGCAACATTTGTTTACTAATAATATCCTCTTTTTCGACAGTTCTTTTGGCTCGTTTTAAATTTCTTACAGCAGTATAGTTCATTTTAGTATAGCTACCAGTCTGTACTTCATTTATGGCCTCGATCAATTGATATATATTAGGGTGACTGCGATAAAACATACCATTAAGTTTAGCATGGAAACTTTCACGAGCATTTGTGGTTCGTGAAATAGATGAAGAAAATTCTGCCCATATTTCTGGAGGAAATATTGCAGAATCTGTATTTATATAGTTCAAAAAAACATAATCTGTAAAATCGTGTATAGCAGTACAGCCAGCCGGCAGCGTAGACATAAAGTCATCTGTAAAGCAGTCATCCACTTCGTTAGGTGACAAAAACGGTAGACCAAAAAATGATTTTAAAAAAGTTCCCATTTTCGCCCTCAGTATTATATACTTTAGCTAGACCTAATAACTGTATTTTTTGGTACCAAGCTTGTCCGAGATGGAACCGACATACTTTTATTTTGCTCATTGGCCATACTAGACGAACAGCTGAGTGAGTAGATTGTTCAAAATCAATATGAAAAGTAGTTGGTAGGATTGGTGAACTTTTTTTAAAAATTCTAGTGCTGTACAATAATCAGTAACTAATTTGCCCACCAACAAACAAAAAAATAATGGTACGTAAATACTATTTTTTACGCCATGGACCACGAATAATTGATTGTACGCAATTAGTATGTTATATTTGTGTCCGCAATTCGTATGTTACCTTTTTAGATTTCGTCCGCAACTCGCATGGTTTTTGTGACTTTGTCCGCAACTAGGAAACATCGGGATTTAGAGATTTTTAATAATTTTTATACCTTAAGAAGATAATTATATACGTCCCATTTTCAATGTTTATATGTTTTAATATTTGTTCAGGAATACAAAAATATTTGAAATATTATATATTTATTAAATTGTATATTTATTTTTGGCAAATATTGTTTACACAAAAAGTCAAATATAAAATAATATTTCATGTTTCAACACGTGTTTTAATAAATAAACATACTTAAATGTTAATTTAATGATTAAAAATAATTGTATTTTACGTAGTAAATACCTACTAGGTAGTTAGCAAATTATTTAAATTAATGTATTAAAAAAATGTTTCGTTAATTTTTCACTTTGCGATTTTAGATATAATAATTGCATTATATGATAAATATGACTACTATTATGGAATAAATTAATAATTAATCAATTAAAAAAATATTATAATAATTTTTCTTGAAATAAATTTTAATGAAAATTATAACACGCTAATAATCGGTATTGTAATGTAAATCTTAGCAATTTTAATACCTATTATTTATTAATAAAGTCTAACTATTCGTATAAATTATACTCTGTAGATCATTAATTTTAAAACTATAACAATTGTATTAATTGAAATTAATTTCATATTATTATAAATTGATTGATTACTAATATTTATATATATTTATTATAACAAATTAAAATTATAAAATATTACAATGATATAATATAATTATTGTATTCAAAAATTCAATTATTATTCGATATATTTTAAAACAACTGATTTACTTAATAAATTTTATATAGAGTTCAATTATAATTCCCAGACATTAAACTGTTGTAATAATAATAATTATTATATATTATTTTGAATTTGAAGGATAAGCTATTATGTAAATTTATTATGATCGTAAAAATTATTAAATTTTCAACCAATATTTGATATTTATAATTATTTTAATTATCATTTTTACCTTTCTGTAGCTCGGTATGTTGATGCGCAAATACGATGTACGATATTTTGACACAGGTGTACAATCAATGCACAAACGATAACCGACAACTCATATACATATAATATGATTTACTTTATTTTTATTTATTTTAATCAAAAATAGAAAATATACAATCTATAGCTTGTGAACAACAAACAAATATAAAGTAATATATGATATAGAAAAATACATAATATTTCAAATGCGGAAGGGGCTGTCCAGTAACAAAATCCGTATGGCTTACGTTATTTACAAACAATTGGGTGACCCAGTAATAATGATATTTTACATTGGTCTGTCACCTTAACTCAACTTTTTTTATCTGTAATTTTGTATGTATTCTATTATAATCATGATACAATTCGCTTAATAGTAATCTAATCGTGATTCATATGGAATATTTTAGCATAACTCAAATTATGGATACGACACAATATACAATGTAGTTGTAATATTGACTTTAAAAAAAATCTGTGACCACTGACTGTTTTCTCAGCAGGTTCTCCTCACTTAGCTTTCTGATTCTTAATGATTCCTCTAAGACCTATCAAAGGAAATACTATGTTATTGTATAGTAAGGTCGAAGTGGTTTGAGGAGAGCTAAAATTGTTTTATATTATAGGCTTATTTATAGACTTATACTGATCCCCCTTAAATTTTAATGAATTTCGGCTAAGCACTAAAATAATCACTAATGATTAGTGACTATAATTTCCTGACAAGCTTGTAATTTAAATATTAAATAATATCTTAAACGTCCCTACAATTTATAGAAGTTTTATAGTTGAAAATTGAAATATTATTAAAATTGTCCAAAGAATTAAGTACTTCCAACAATAATTGTGTAGCTTTGTTTTATTAATTTGTTATTTTCAACAATATTTTAAAGTTTTATTAAAATATATATTATGACCGCAAATTTTAATATAATATAATATACATTTTTTTTAAAGTTAGTTTAGTATCAACTATGCATTAGACAAACGAAATGTGCATTTATCGCAGAAGTCTACTTTTCTTCCGGTCTTTCGGTCATCAAACTTGGTGTGCATTCCAAAAACAATTTAATATTGCACCTACAGGTCGTATGCCTGATCAGAAATCGATTTATTTACTGAGAGATACTGAAAGCGTAAAAAAAAAAAATATAATGGACTTTACAAAACTGTCAGAACACATCATGAAAAAATCGATAAGGCATAAGGGTGAAGCTTAAAATATTCCTTAGGCGATCTGTACGCAAAAATTCGGATATTTTAACGATTTTTAACTCCACAATGAGACAAATTGTAACAACTTAATCCACACGATTATGTTGCGTGAAAAAATGCATGTGATTATGTGAAAGATGAAATATTCTTCAAAAACCAGCTCATCTCTCTTAGAGATAATTTTCAGTAATTTGTGCATTTACTAAATTTAGCCTCATGTGACTTCTTTTGTGAGACTACTTTAAATCTTTAGTTTACACGGATCGTCTAAAGATCAGCTGAAAAATAATATTCGTGCTGCTATTGTCAACATAGGCACAGATATGCTAGAAAAACTGAACTGTAATTTAAAATTTCGGCTATCTCAATGCATTGACGAGGACGGTGGCCAGTGGTCACCTCTGTGATGTCGTTTTTAAAACCTAATAAAATAAGACTTTATTTGTACCCCTGTACTCAAAAAAAAATTAAATCGATATTGCCAATACTTTTTTTGTTATGATTTTCTTAAATAAAGTAGTAACCACAAATCACTCTATACAATATAGCATCATTGTATTTATTGTTTATTATTTAAACATATGCATTTGTTGTTAATCGTTGAGCTGTGATGTTTTTTAATCAAAAAAATTATCAAGAAATATTACTAAGTGAAGAAACAAATTCATTTAAGTAGGTGACCAATAAATAAATGGTGAGAGAAAAAATAGAAAACATGAAGACACGCGAGATAAAATTGTATACAAGCTGCAAAAGGACAAAGCCATAACGGGCACATTTGTCGAGCTGTCGTTAAATCGGTATCTCCTCGTGAGTTCGTTACATCGTTAACTGTTACGGGTAGGTAATTTAATTCAATACAAAGTCACAACTAAGTATGTTGCTGTGCGATCAAATTGTATATGTTACATAATGTATTTTTATAATTTAAAAACCAGCTGTTTCTTTATCTCTATATTAGGTAGTCATTTTTATCAAAAAGTTTAATGTGTGTAATGTGTATCATACAAACCATAAAGTCGTCTAAAAAACTAAATAAGGGCATATCAAAATTATTAATATTAAATACTAAGAAATTTAGTCTATTAGAAATACTAAATAAGTATATTCTATTATTAATTGCAAAATGTAATGTGAATATAGACCATATTATTATATGAATATATTATTTAAGTTTAATGTTTGAGACAATGTCAATAATGTTAAGTACGAGTATATAATATCATGTTGAATATTTCATAAAATTAAGTCGTATGGTTTCAGAAGTTTAAGCTGTCTGCCGACTGCCATTCTAATGTCTTAAAAGTTGTCTAATTTCTGACCTTAATGGCTGCTGTATGTGTCGTCACTCGTCCCAGACCAATCTTATGTTTGTTATTAAATAAATATGATATTGTTTTGTAATATTAAAATATTGGTGTACTTACTAGATATTGTTAATAACGGCTATTGTAATGAATGATTGATAATAATAAAATTGTCATCTACCAAATTTAGGAACGGTGTAAAAACTTATATCATAATATTATTTCAATATGTTTGATTTCTAATCGCTCCTATGATAATTGACTAAGGCACTATGTCTTTACAAATGCGCTTTTGTCTTCAATTTTAAATTGAAAATTCAATTTCTCTTACGCAGTTACGCCAAATGCAAACCTTATTGAATGCATTGAACACGTACTTTTTTTTCTCTTCATATATCACAATCAACACATTACATGATTATCACTCAGTCAATTTCCAACTGTATTATCGTCGGCGGATTTCCGGTATCCGCGATTTATTTCCACCGTCGCCCGACATCTATTCGCTGCCTTCAAGCAGACGATGAAAAACATGACCGGTTGAGGGAAAATCGAAAGAAACTTTGAAGGAAACATACGCAAACCATTGATCTATAAATTATAGCAGTTGTTATAAACTTAGTTTATTTGTCCGTGCTACGTCGCAGATACCTACTCACTTACACGGCGGCGGTGAGTATTTTGAGAACTCGACGATAGACGCCAGGAGAAGAATAATGATAATAAAAACGTTGCACAATCGTGGCGATGCTGGATGCGCGTGCGCGTGCCCGGAGCTAAAAAGATTAACGCGACCGCCACCACTCGCCCTCGCACGTTGCACAACAGCCGTCCGCCACCGCCAGTAGTCGCGTCGGTGCGCCGCACCTTTTACAACGTTATGCTTACCAGTTACCGTACGTAATAGCAGTAAGTAACCAGCCGTTGTTCAGTTGTTGTCGCGGTTGAGCGGTATGGTACACGCGACTAGCGAGTATAATCGCGAACAGAATAACATTATCGTTATCGTTTTATACTATATAATATAATACAATAATATAATTTTAATATCGTTATTCGCTTGAAAATAAACAAAAGAGACAACCAAATATTTTATAATATTATTACTTACTAGGAATTATTGTCTCATTGTCAGAGCTCTAGTTGCGACGGTGTTGTTGTTGTTGTTGTTGTTGTTGTTGTTATTGTTATAAATTATAATATTATAATCACCGTCGTCGATTCATTGGCGGCGCGTGGTGACTGACTAGTGAGATAACAGCGTAGGTACTTAATCGCAATCGTACTTTCGAAGACAAAACGATCGAATTGACGTCTTTTTTAAATTATCCGATATTTACTAAAGTGCCTAAAAATACGTTCATTAATGGCTGCACTACTCGAGGTGAGTAACACTTAAGTCATAACAACGTTATCGTTCCTGATGCAATTTATTTTTAATCCTTCGTCGTATTACCAAACACGCATTTTGTTTAGACTCCGCAGCGAATAATAATGAATAATAATATTAATCATTAATCGTATCCACGTGTGACGCCACCGTGTGTTTCCTCAGAACTCGTCACGACATGTGACCGCCTTATAAATCTGTAAACAATAAAATGTAAATTATTATTCCGGTAACGTCGAAAAACAACACAACAAATGCACCTCATACCTCTCCGACGGATTGGTACCTCCTATATTGGAGTATTTGCGTTTTGACGTAGATTATTTTAAAAGTTTTTAAATTAATTTACATATTAACGTTTAGTTTTTAATACCAAATTTAACAATAGATTTCTCATTTAAAGACAATTTTTAATTCTTTATGTTAAATAAATGTATTAATATACTTTTTAAGAAAGTTATGATTTTGGTATATTTATAACATTTATAATAATAGTGTAAAAACGCCTCTTAAGGGAGGGGGAGGAATACCACATTTTTTGTACATTTCTATGAAATAAAAATTAAAATCGTACTGAATATTATTTAAATGTACCGATTAATATTTAAAATTTGTAGATCAAATATTTTAAAATATCGTTTCTATGTACGTCCGCCGTTATTAAATTTTATTAAACAATGTGCAATACATTTTGATGAAATATAATATTATTTGCGGTTTTTATAGTTGCAATTAGAGTATAAGAATATAATAAAATACAAGGAATATAAACTAATTTATTGAATTTTAATTAAAACAAAAACTTAGAATTAATATCTAACTAGTATTTACTGGTAGATGTTAATTTTTAAAATTAAAATTCAATTCAACATTCAACGGGGTTACGGTAAATGCCGTGTATAGTTTATTGGTTGAACAAAAGTATTATAATAGAATGAATATTAAAAACGTTCTGATATTGAATAAAAAATAATATAATATTACCATTTAATTATCAATAGAGTTTAACAACGTATCAGGTATTTACTCAAGACCATTTTGGTAGGTACCGTACTATCCACAATATTTCATATTCCAAACAAGTTTTAAATGACGGACATTTGATTTATTATTATTAATTTATTACGAAGCCTACAATATCGTTTCATTCGTTTTTATCTATATTATTTCCAGATAGGTTTATCCAAATACTTCAATGTCAATAGTCGTTTGTTTTAACCGATTCCGGCACCAATACATGCACCAAGCAATAAGCGCTCACATGAAGTTCTCAATCGAGTCGTATTATCTTAACTTATCGTGATTTTATTATTATCGTAGCTTGTTAGGTCATCACCACCACTACCTGCTGCTCCACTACGTTCTCCACCACTACCATTCAATACTTGCCGCAGTATACCGCCTGCCACTAACTGCGCTCATGTAATAAGCAATAACATTCATAATAAGAAACAGAATAATGAACGGTACCTACGCCGCACCGTGTGCTTATACGGAGTATTGACGCAAACGTTCGCGAGGTTAGGTCTATCGTGTCCCGTGACAAGTCGAATCAATGCATTCAGTTGACATTACAACATAACTATCGTATAATGTCAAATGTTTAATAACAATTAAATAATCACTGCAACAATAATATTGTTCGAGAAATTATTTATATCTATTATAACACTAATATGGAAATCGGTTACCGGTGACCGCCTCAAAAGCTTTTCTCCACGCCGCCATCGTGATCGAAATAGGTAAAATCGTATTACCGGGGCCGCGCGTGTTTCGTCTACCACATTTATTATACCAAGGTATCTAATATCGACGACGTTACAGCGTAACCGCTTCGACGGTTATTATCGGCGGTTCGACTTCGAATCGCGCCCATTCATCGAAAGCGGTGGCGACAGTCTTGTCATAGTTGTTGTTGCTACTTTTGCGACTTTTGCGTCCGCTACGACGATGGTTCGCCGCGAAACGCACCAGTGATTGCGACTCAAACGTTCTATGGACAGCGACGGTCACCAATTACAAAAACAACATCAACGGCGGCGGAGGTCGACGACGGCCGTGCTGTTACATCAGCCGGGCGTGAGGTGGCGCGCGGTGCAGCCAGCCAGGAGGAGTTGTTCGGCCGTGACCGAAAGGGACGTGATGATGGTGACCACTGGCGCGTGGCACCCGTCCCGGCAACATTCAGTCACCGCTAAGAGATCGTCCAGAGTTTACAGGTACACTTCACACGCGAGAATCGACCGGTAAATGTTTTAGTAGGAACCTAATTCCACAATGGTTGCGATAGTCCATTAAAAAAAAATTAACTCTAAGGCAAAATGTTTTGCCGAACAACGAAATTTTCTCCTAAATCATACACTAAGAAATAAATTAAATAATATTATTATCTAGTTGGAATATTTGATTAAATTTTCCCATGTTAATCAAATCTTACTCTCTTTAGGTAAAAGTCAAATCTTTAATTTCATTTACATTTTTTTCTAAATTCGTAGTACTCTTTCGAATAATCTATTTCATTTATTTATTTATACTCTACCTATAAAATATGAGAGAATAATATAACATAATATCGTACTATTAAAAGACACATAAATTGTGATAAAAATGTAACTATTTAATACCAATTACTAAATATAATACATTATAAGTATCTACTTATAATTAAACAACATTAATTATTACCCAAATAACTAGTAACTATACCCATATGTTTACAGTGGAAACGGGAAATTAACTTCTGGTATGTAGGTTCGATACCCATTACTGGACTGGAGTTACAGTGACTTAAAATTGTCTTTTTGTAACTGTAGAATTTAGTCGAGTCGTACCTAAAAACTTTTTTTTTGCTTTTTCCACATTTTATAGTAAAATTTACGTTTGGTATAAGAAATAGAATTTAGTTTGAAGCGCAGGGGAGTAAATGCCACCCTGCCACACCCTCTCTACGCTCATGATGTCAACCATAACTACCTCACTACACATGGTTACAAAAATGGTGTTGTTAGTGCTACTGCAGGTGTCATCCGTTTCCTAAATTAATTAATTATTGACCTTGTTTGATAGTTACACTTTGAACTTCTTTTTTAAGGTATTCGAGTTTTTGAATTTTTTAGTGTTATTCTTATTAGTTATTACGTTTCCACCATGGCCGCATACCTCAATACGAGTAATCAGTTATCAAATAATGTGTCGAAAACTTATGCATTTGATTGTTTGAATATTTGGACTATGATATTTTAATACAATTATTCTGTGCATGAACTAATACAAGACACATCATATGAATAGTCATAGATGATTATTAATATAGCTGCAGGCTGCTTATATCATCTTAACAGTTAACACGGAATATATAGAATAGATACAATGTTATTTGTTAGTAACTGTTGTAAAGATCGCCTGAAGTTTATCTTACATTAGATGATATTTAATTATTTGTAGAGTATAAAATATTGTAATTTTTATTAGAAAATAATTTTAATAATATATAAAATAATATTAGTCGAATATTTAGTTTCTATTTTTAGAACTTCATATTAATTTGACTTAAATAATTATAGTGAGTACCTATGATGAATGCATACTTGAATAAACATAATTAACGACGCTAGTTATATATAATATGCAATAACTTTAATGACTTTAATTTACCGTGTCGCGTCATGTATGTATGAAGCGCGCGTAGTTCAGGGGAGCGATTAGCAAGATGACCTACAAAACAATTATATCATTTTATTATACTCCGAGGAATTTTTTTTCAATATTAGGTATTAATCATTAATATTTTTATTAGTCCTGTAATGTCAGTTACGTACTCACATGAGATCAACCCGTCGCCTATATTATTTTGAACCAAACAGCCATCCGTATCAGTCTCATAACATTCAAAAAAAAAAAATAAATAAATAACTAGCAGATGCTTTCCAAGGCAAACAACACACACATACAAATGCCTATTTTTAATTCGCTCTGACATCAGTTGTAGCACATTTACGCAAGTTTCGAGCAGTTGAAACTCACCAGACTGGCCAAAATAAAGTTGTATACAGAGTGTTACCTATTTTTTCGCACTGATCTCTCCTGCACACCTGAAAACGAAAATTAAATTATCCGAAAAAAATTCGTTACAGTCAATGCTGATTTTTAAACGATAAAAAATGTTACTCAAATGTTTTAGATAAGTAACTAATTTTTCTGTTTTAAAATTTATCAAACATATCATTCATTCCCGTCAAATAAAAACAATTAGACAATCTTTAGAGAGAGTAATAATTAACATTATAATTCTGTGTATAATAATTATATTTATGTGTAATTGCATTAGCTCATTTTCATGTATCACGACTGACGTCATTTTGAATATATTAAACATTTGAACTTTTAATAAAACCATACGCTTACCACTCGGTATTTAAAATAATGATGTCATGATGTAAACATAATGTGTATCCAGGTACTAGGGGGTAGCCTACATCTGCATCAAAGTCCATCATTCATAATAATTAGTAATTGTTATTATCAGAATATAATATTTATTATTTACTTATTATTTTTTCAAATGAACGAATATGACAAGTAAAATATTATTAAGTATACCATAATGTCACAATGCGCTTCATCAAATGTATGTGTTTGAAATAAATTTCTAAAACATTAATCAAATATCAACAAGTACATTATATCATTATCAATAATTTATGCGTATAGCTTATAGACGTCATATAGAAAAACTAAATATTTAGATAATATTATTACACAAAAAAAATATTTTTATGAAAATAATAATAAATAAATAGATTTATTACTTATTTATAAAATGTATAATTTATATAATGTACATAGTCATAAATATCTCAAGTCAATGCTCTTTGATATATTTGTTCTAATTATATTTTCCAATATCAATATGATTATTAATAATTTGTATTGAATAAAATTTAATACGAAACGACAAGTTAAAAAAGTAACGACTGGAGTGAAATTGAAGTTTCATTTTCTAATTTATTATAATACTAGTGGGTTACTACCATCTAAAACAACCATTGCCTACATACCTAAGGTGCCGTCTTCGGTTCCAACGTGTCTATCGACGTGTTCAAGAAAAACAAATCATAATCATCATCAGGTGGGTTCTCTTCGTTCTATTCGATGGTGTTCGGTCCAACCCACGCAAATGTGCGTGCGTGCCCTACCAGAAATAATCTGCCCACGTGTCCTACGTGTGTAGGCATAGTATTTTGTGTGTGTGTGAACTATAATATAAATGAATAAATAATAAAACATATACAGAGTGATATATATAACTGATTTCTTATAAAAAAATTGCGATTTATAAAAATATTTTTGTATCTAGCTTGAAATAACCATAATATTACATTATTATTTTTGTATGACATAATTTGTATTCAATATTCAGCTATAAAATATTTCTAAAAATTAGTTTCAAATCAAATTTAAGCCATTAACTACTAGCCTTGACTTTAAATAATTAAAAAAAAATAATTATAATAATGTTCTTTTAATATTTGGTAATTTTTATTTTTTGTAAATATTTATTAAAATAATACAATTTGTATGTTGTATAATGATTAATGAATCATGTCTCCATACTTTCAAATTGTAAGAAAACAATTTTTTTTTTTTTTTTAATTGACTAAAAATTGGTGTTGATCGATGGTTTTTTAGCGGAACAGTCTGTACATTATGTGCCATTTATCTCTGTCTACCACCCGATATATGTGACTCCTCGATCTGGCCCCTTAATCCCACGACTAATAGCTGATCCGTAGGCGATCCTGGACCAAATAACTTTACGGCGATGTTGTCGTTTCCTTTTTGATTTTTTATTATAATGCCATGTACACACATGCTTACGTGTATTATTATATTTTAGCGTGAAATTATTATTTTTTCTTATTTTGTTGATATTTACACATTTTAATTATGTATTCGTTGCCCCCTACCACCAGACAACCGGTTTTCTACTTAAATCTGTAGATCAGTCAGTATAACTGGTCTATTTTAATCAGCATATTATTATAGTGATTCGGACTGTCTACAACCGCGATGTGCTAGTATTGCGATTCACGATATGTATCGATCTCTCGTAGCCATTACGATATTGATGGGCCAGAGTTGATGTTAAACACAATATGTCACGTGACTAACTTTTTTTGTTTTTTTGTAATTATTTATAAATCATTGTGTGTTTAATGATGAAAATTCTAAGAACACAACAACAATAATAATAGTTAATTTATAATTCGATAATAACCAATTAAAATACCAATAGTAAAAAATAAATTAAAAATAAATGTTCACATATATATAATCAATGTGACTCGTTTATTATTATAATTTTTTTTCTTTCGCCGACAGTAAAAAAAAAAATAAAAAATAAAATATAATTCGGCAAGTATGACAAAATATGTTGTTTTACATATAACTTGCTGCATAACATAGTAATTTAAAATATATGATAAAAATTCTTACGGATTTTTTAAATATATTTATCATTTAAATGTGTGTGATTTCGTCTCCTTTGGTTTCCGATAATTTTTAAATGCACAGGTGAGTAGATGGCTTTTATTAGGTAATAATAACTAATAACTAATAAGTAATAAGCAATAAGCAATTTTTTTCAGTTGTAAAAATATTTATTTATTTTTTAATAATGTTAAAAATAATATAACATAATTATATGTACACCTATTTATAACCACACTGAATACCTATATGTATTCTTTTAACTGAATATATACATTAAAAAAATAGGATCGTTTTTGTTTTGATTATCATTTTAAACAGTGTTTGTATTAATTTATATGATTTTATCATAATTGAGGTTTTTATCATATAGTTTATAATGTTATTTAATACAACGATTTTGTATGAAAGATTTGTATTATTTGTCGGTTTATTCAAGGTCCAATATAATTGCCAAATACCAGATTAATTTTGAAAGACTGTTGAAAGCGTTGTTCTCGATGGATTTATAGAAAATATTAATAATATACTAGCCAAAGTCATGTTCACTGTATAAATAAATATCAATTTTATAGCTATATGCGACAGAAGATCCTTGAAATAAAAATCTGTATGATTTATTATGTTAATAATATAAAAATATAGATATTTTCTAATGATTTTACTAATTTTTATACATTTAATTTATAAGCGTTTTTTTTTTTTTTTTTATCAATTTATAAATAATTTTCATTTTATGATTTTTACGTCAAAATATAATATTGCTTACATTTTATTATAACTTTTTAGTATTGGTTTTAATTAGGTACGTTATGTATTACTATATTAATAGCCCTGATATGACGGTTATATAGCATATTTAAATATCCCTAAATTTTATATCTATAAATATTAATATAGTCTGACTATGCCTGAGTCATTAACATTTTAAATTATTATTTTTGGTTTAAATATCCTTTTAATTTAATTTTAAATATAACATAATATTACGCAATATTAAAAATTTAGAAACATTGGTTTTTATTAATTAATGGATCTACCAATAATTTTTAATTTGACATTTATAAAACGTTATAAAAAGTGTATTTAGGTTTATACATTATTTCAAACGAAATTGTAAATTTGCGTACAATTTTCTATTGTAGTGTTATATTTCTCCTAAAGTTTTATCCTAAAACTTTAAACAGTGGCTAAAATACGACTTGGAAAGATTGATTAGCAAATAAACATGAACTTATGAGCCCGGCAGGTGATAAGTAAGATATTTTGGACATGGGTAATACACGAAAAAGAAGCTATTCATTATACTAATAGCATTAGTTACAGCTTGTGATGTAAATTTGTTTTTTAGTGTATATACTTTTTATTTATATTATTATTACTAATATATTTGAAATAACTTAGGTTAAAAGAGAGATTAGGAATTAATTATAATCACTTAAATTCCTCAAAGAATTTAAAACTTATTTGTTGATATCTACCTTCATAGTTGATAGGGTGAATGGGTTGGGTGGTTATAGATCTCATTTAGTCTCATTAGAAGCGATTGGATTTTTAATAATTAATATAATAGTAATAATAATATTTTATATTATATTTACTGACGCACATTTAAAGGTATTATGGAGTACACTTATTACTTATCATATAATGGATTAAATACTAAAATATATAATAAATAAAATTATTGAATGTAACAAAATGATTAGATATTTTAAACATAAACTGATTAATATAAAACTAATTTTTAAATATATAATTGTTTTATAGTTTTTAATCATCACTTTCCTGGGATAATTTTAGACAAAACAAAATCTATAAGCCTTAATGAATTAAACGGAACTTGAATTATTGATACGTATAACACGATATGAATTTTTTTTTTACTTAATTTAAATATAATTATTTTTAAAACGTTTGTACATGTGTATGTTAAAATTCAAACAGTTATATTAGACGATTTTAATAATAAATAGTCAAAAGTGTTCGGTTACCATACTTCATAAGAAAATTGAAATGTTATTATATTATTAACTATCAAAATGTCCACAAAATTTTTAAATTTGAAAAAAATTACATCACTGCTTATTAACATTTACGCTCCAAATATTATAATTAAAATATGAGGCATAAGCTGTTCAAATTTCCACACATTTGACAGTATGTTTTCGCCTAAGTTTTTTGTTAAAAATGTAGTTTAATATATTATTATAAAATATGTTTAATATCTTGGTCAATAGCCCTGTCCTTCTTGGAAACAATGGGTGTTTCTTTCGCTGGATTTCGCTTATAATGCAAAACATTCATCCATTGTCCATCCAGTCCGTCGCACTCCGACGTAAGAGGTCATTGTTTTATTAACTAATGAATAACATTTTATTTTTCGGAAATCTTTGTTTGTATAATATTATTGTATATATTTTTTTTTATATGCATAAACCGTGATTTTTTTTAAAAATAAATATCTAGGTATCATAATTATAATAATTTTAAAGAAATGTTTTTATTTTTAGTGTTATATTTTAGTAAATACTTAGTAAAATTATTTATTTGCTACATTTTAAAATTAAGCATGAATGATTTTTAGTTTTTATTTGACAAAATAATGTTTAAATTTCGACTGAATTTTTACTGTTTCTATTTATATATTATAGAGTATCTATATGCATAAAACTATAATATATATATATATATATATATATATATATATAAATAGATAGTTTCATATAAATAGGAAAATATTAATTAATGGTGCACTCTAAGTATACAACTTGTACATAGAAAAAACGTTGGGCATGTCGAGTTAATTATTGTTGGCTCACACGTCAACTTAAGCAATACAATTTGGTCGATTTGGCTTCTTATTGTAGTGCATAGTAAGAAAAACTATGAACTATTTCCGTTAAATATTCTTATAAATATGATAAGGTAATGATTTCGTTATGTTTGGATAACAACGTCGTTGTACTCTAATAATCGAAAATATTCTTTTTTTACTATATGTAACACCACGAAAGGTAGAACTGGAAAAATAAAATTCACTCTAATATTAATCTTAACATAATTTAATTAGATCTGTTGAACATAAATTTGTATGTTGTGAGTGGTTTAGAGTGATAAAAAAACAAATAGTACGTTGACATAATTTAAATAAAATGTATACATTTATTATTTTATTATTATATAGGTATAGTAGAAATAATAGTCTTATTAGTTTAATGTAGAAAAACTTTTGTTGAGGTTTTAACCTAGTTCATTAATAAATTAACACAATAATTATGATAATTATTATTACTAAGCTTGTAAGTAAATACAGCTATATAAATTTTTATGTTAATTTTAAATAAATCGTTTTTTTATAAAGTTTAATATTTAGTGTCGTTATTCTCAATACACTTATCTACTATTTAGTATACTTATTATAGTTGCATATTTAGGACGATTCTAATATGAATCTTATTGTTAGGTATGCCTTCATTTTGGTATGCTGTCATGAGTTCGGTAGTTAACCTTTTGAAATTGTGTCATGATGATGATTTTTTACATCCCGGCAAGCGTAAAGATGTTTGTAATTTTTTTATATACCAATAGTACTCATATCAATATATTTCTAAATTTTTGTATTTTTCATGGCAACTGGCAACTTTTGCAACTTTTGCTCATGCACTTTTAACTTGGCATACATTGTTTTCAATTTAATAGTTCTATTTTAATGCTCTAATTAAATATATTGTAGAAATCTATAAATGTAAACGGGACAATTTAGAGAAACTTAAAATTTATTTGGCCATATTACTTTTTGAATGTTATGATTATGACTTATAATTTTAAAATTATCAATTAAAATCTTTTTAAAGAAGTAAAATATTCAGAGCGAATAAGTCATTTTTGCTTGCAGCCTTTAATACTTGCAAGTTATGTATTTAAGCACTATAGCGACCCATCTACCTATCTCCAAATACCACTATGGGATACGACGATACAATCAATCGACTTCTCCTCCCGTAATTTCATAATACTTACATCTTGAGTTTTAGTCTAGACGTTTATTTTATAAATTAACCAAAAATTAATTTTTAGTAAACCTTTAGTAACAAACAATAAAATTTTTGGTAAATATGATACGGAAATGAGGAAATAATTTTAACCATTAAATTTTTTAATAAAGTTTAATGAGTAATAACTAAAATTTTACAAATGGTAACGTTTTGTCATTATTTTTTTATACGTCTATACATAATTCGATAATAGTTATAATAATAACTGTATTTTTGGTTAGTTTATTTTATAAGTTATAGCACTTAATAATATGATAATTATAATTTGAGTATAATATATAGTAGTTTGATTTTTGATTATATTTACTTCCTACACTATTATGTATCATATATTATAATATTAAAATATAATGTTACAGATCATACTATTTTTTTAAACTACATTCTTTTAATTTGAATTATTATTTTTTTAGTTTATAAATATATTACATTAATTTTTTTGCTTTTTAAATCATTTATTTATTTTCCCAAGCGCCCACTATATGTAGTCAAACAAGATATGCTAAAATAAGTATCTATTTTCATAACACTCCTTGTAAGACGAACACCTAAAATTGATGAACTAACTCTGCTAAATTAATAAATTCCAAAAGTTTTCATCTACATATTATTTTTTTATTTAAAATATTCGATTTAGTGATAATGTTTTACGAAAGTTGGACCACTTTGGCACAATAATCATACATGAAACATATTTATGGTTAAAAAAATATCCTGTTTTCAAAACTATACTTAGATGCGTGACTGTTTAAACTATACGCATGTGTGTATGTGTAATTATACACAAAAATAAAAATACGCACTCACAATGAAAACAGTAAGTATAGTCAATTTATCTATTGAAATAAGACAAACAAATAAATAAAGACGTGAGTGATTAATTATTCTTGTATTCGTGTATGCGATGTTATTTTTCTGACGATTTAAAATATTTTAATGATTTCTTTATTGTCGTATATTTTTAATATTTTTTATTTAAAAAAAAAAAACAACAATAATGGTAATTTTGCATTTGAATTTCGGTTATACAATTTTAAATAAAGAGGCTATAATATGAAAGCGCAATTATTATTGTATTATAAGTATTAGTAATAAATTGATTTTATGAAATACTATAAATATATGCATAGGTTTTAAACAAATGACAATAGCAGGAAATCAAATATTATACACTACATTTGTATAATAGTCAACAATTAAAATATTTTTCCATATACCAAGTACCTATATATTCTAACAGATTGTACATTTAACTGTTTTATGGTCGTATAACATATACAGAGTGAAACATTTCTTATGTATTTATTTAAATTCTAGAATTTTTAAGTGTATACTTAGGAACTGTGTTTTCAAACTCTTCAAGTTTTTATATAATTAGAAGGGTTTCCAGTGGTGATACAAACAATGAAAATCAGCTTTTTTTATTGTTAAGTTTATTAAATATATATTTTTAATCAAATTATACTCTGAAAGTGTTAGTATTTCTAAATTTAAATTAAAACGAAAAGTTTATCTAAATTACTTAAATGTATGTATTTTTATACTATTATACTTATAATAAGAATAGACGATAGTACCTACTCCTTATTTATGGTTTTACAAAATCATAAAATAGATGTATTAATGTTTTAAGTTTTTAGTCTAGACACTAGACAGTCTAATACTAATTTTAATACCTTAATTTTACCAAAAAACACATTTTAAAACTAAAACGTCTAAAATATTGCATTTGTTAGCACACATAGTTCAGTATCGACGTTTGGGCTTCTCCTTTTAATCTATGCTCCTATCCAAATTTTTTACGGGTAAAAATATGTATTACGTATTTTAGTTATTAGCTATAAGCTACAAACATGCAGAGAACATTTGCCTTTTAATGTACATTTGAATAACAAACATTATTAAACTACTATTGTCTTTTATTTTACAAACTCGTTAGGTTACTTGCTGATTTTTATAATTATCATTACCTGACTCCTTACAGGTAAATTTTGTTTTTAAATTTTTATTGAACAGATTGCGTCACTTTTGTTTTTTTATTTTCTTATTTGATCTGTCTTAATATCATAATATGTACAAATCGGCTTAACAAAACCTTTTCAATAATGATAAAATATCTATTTAATAATATCATATATTATGGCTGGACTATTGGAAATAGCTACGAAAAATGCTTGCGGATTAATATATTTCAAAGAAGTTCGTAACTTCGACAAAATTTTAACTTTGTCTTACTGTATCTTCAAAACAAATAATAGTTCAAAACTAATTTTAGTGCAAAAGTTTGGTGTAGGTTTATACGTATTAGTAACTTACTGGTAGTAAGTATTAAAGTACTGGTCGAACTTGCATGGCTAATTTTATATTATTTTTTATATTTAAAAAAAAAAAGATTCCTATCTATATTTTACATATTATAAATCCTTTTGTAGTTTAATTTAACTAATAAATAGATAATTCATAGATATTAAAAAAAAAAACAATTGTTTTTTAGCATTGACAGTATGTATACATAACATAATTTTTATCATTTTAGGCAATAACAAAATTATACATTAAATTTAATTTAATTAACATAATTTAAAATTATATAGCAAACATTTAGTGGTATACAGTTTTAATAATTATAATTCATAAAACATAATTAAAATAATTAAACTGTTATTTCGTAACACATAAAAATAATATGTCTAAAATAAAATACTTTAACTTTTATAGTTTTAATAATATATATATATATATATATATATATATATAATAATATAATATATATTTGTCTTATTGATAACAACTAAACATGAATGCCAAACTTTAATTTAATTATACTTTTGTTAAGTTAGTTGTTGTGTGATTTTACTAGACATGTAAGTTAATTAAATTACTTTTTTATTTATTAAAAATAAATAATTTAACTTAATATATTAGTTAAAAATTAAGCACAGATCTCATTTTAAAAAAACTACAGTATGGTCAATAATATTCTAAAAACTAACAATTCTGCCCTAAACCTCAAAGTATAATACATCTACAGAATGGATTATACAAAAGAGAATAACATTTTTTTTTTGCCAATTTTGACACTCCTTAATAGTTAATGATATATACATTTAAATATTGTAAATTGTAATATATAATTTTAAAGTATACTTGAAAATTAAAAAAAAAAACAAGTATATAAATAAAAGTATTATTCAAGGATAAAATAAGTGAGGTGAACAACATGGTAACATTGGGCTTAATGAAAGTCAATAGTTTTGATTATCTACAATTGTATTATATTATATAATATAACACAAATTAAGAAAACCACTGTATGTTATAAAGGTATAAAGGTTATAAAGGTAGAATGACACAAATTTTCGTTATCACGACATAAAAGTCAAAGCACCATTAATTATGTGTATACAATGTTATGTAAAAACAACAATCTATGATAAAGTATTATAAGACATCTATAAATTAAAATTTATAAATTACATTCAAAATACATTTATTGAACTTTTTATTACCTATGAGTAGATAAAAAATAATAATAATTAAAATCAATATTTTGACAATTAAATAAAAATTAAATTAAACAAAACAAACCGTGTATTCTTAATTTTATTCATAATTAGTTTCACTAACTACTTCATTTCATTCGTCTCGAGAGAATGTGATTGCGTATAGACTAAAATACATCGTTCCTCAACCCAACAACCCACATCTTAACTTATCTCGACTCCAATCGTATGCACGAATTAGCCACATTCTTCCGATAAACGGTCTGTAGTTTTTTCATTGTCATTTTATTTATTTTAACATAAATATTATACATCGTCTGTATTAATTATATATAATATTAAGAAATTTAATGCATTTTTTTACTTTTTTTTTTTATTGGATTTTCCAATTTAATTATGATTGTTATTAAATTATCTGTTATTACAGTATTTTTGACTTATATCGAGTGTACTGGAATTTAATTAGATTATGTAGGAATTTTATTCTGTACACACACTGTATTAATGCAATTCGACCGGCTGATATTATTAGTTCGATAGTAGGTATAAAAAAATCCTCACGCGCGCATATCTAATCTGCATATTGTTCTAATCCTATCATAGTAGGTACCTACAATACTTTTATGTATTATACACTATCTAACTATTTTTGTTGTCTCTGTGCGTTGTTTGATTTAATAGCGTCAACATGGTTTCTTTCTGTGCGCACTTAAATGTAATACAAATTAATAAATAAAAAAATAATTAAAACTAAATGCTAAGGCGATTCCAAATTTTTCTTTCTTGTATTTACCTAATTATACAATATGATATTTATACAAATATTTGTGTTTTATTTTATATCTTGTAGAGAATTGTGTTCGGCATGGAACTCGCGTGTGGGCTCCCAAAATACGAACGCGCCGGCCCACAGAGTTCAAGCACTGTTCAACGACCTAGGATTGTACTTGACCTCGGCCCAAGGTAATTCTTTTGCAACAAAACTTTTCCTTATTTGCATGTAACTTTACTTTAATACATTTTGTCATTTTACCCGTTTTCAAACAGTCGCTGAAATGATGCAGTGCGTAATGAAATGTGCCAATAGAAATTCGCCGGTGTACATGACATTTGGTGAATTTTGTTTATTGGCTAAGAAACTCAAAAACGGCTTGGATAGAGGGTAAATAATAAGCAGAAATTTTAGTTTGGTTTATTACAATTATCTTTATGTTCTATTATATGTGTAACTATTATTTGGTTATATCGTAATATCGTATATGCCATATGAATACCTATATCCAATATTGTTTCATATTAGATACTTGCTGCATGTATAGTGTATACCTACAATAAAAAAAAATAAATATTTTTGAAATTCAAGAGATTCAGTTGCATATGTAAATTCACGTTTAGATGATTATTAATCAATATTATAAGTTATAACAGTTCGATGTATTTAATTTGTATCTTTATAGTATGCTCAGTGATTAGCTATACATGTTGCACCATTGTTTATTAATTATTATCTATATATAGATATAATAGATATTTATACGTGTATAGTGTTGTATAAACCTTGTTGAAATTAAAAAAAAAAAACAGTTATAAATAATACTGTAAAGTGCTTTGAATTTTAATACTAATCATAAAAATCATATATGACAAAATTAAATAACATTTTATATTTTCCTTGAAAATTGCGTGTACTTGTAAGTCAATTAGGTTTTTATTATACTAAATGCATAAATATTACAATTTTAAAATATTTATAACTTACTATGAAGTTAAAATATAAAAAAAACCAACGTTAAGCTCTAGATCAGTGTGTCTCAACCAGTGTTCCGCGGCACACAAATGTACCACGACCGTGGTACATGCAGAGTACACTACAGTGTTAATAAAATGTTAAAATGGAAAGTTTTGTTTCCGCCTTACGTACAAATATGTGTTTACATGTATCAATAGACGATTTCACACTCTAAATAATCTACTTAATTCTGGTTTTTTAATATTAAAAAGTTAATATTGATCTATTAATAAATTTAAAAGATGATAATCTAGAGCAATGGTTCTCAACCTTTTAATGTTCACGGCGCATTTCTTATAACTATACAGTTTGACAGAACACCATAGAAATAAAATAACAAAAAGCAATCAAAAAAGACATTTTTATTTTAATTATTATTTTTTATTATTAATATATTATATAATTAAAAATTAATACCAAAATACTAAGAAACCAGGAAGTAGTCTTAAACATCTATATAATGAGTAATTTTTGGTGATTATTTTATCAATAAATTCTCATTATCTCGATAAGCTCTCACCAACATTGAATATATATATATATTATGTATGTATATAAATATATTTTATGTTAAGTCATTATTATGACAAAATAACACTTTGCTATTTTTATCGTTTTTTATTATTTTTTTAAATTTTATTTACATGAATGATAACTTATAATTTTTATTTCATATTCTAAAGCGGAATTTTTTTTATCTTTGCTTATAAGTTATAACCAATAAACTACTCGTTGAAATTTCAATTTTTATAAGTACATCAAAATTATTAAAAAGTTATGTTTACTTTGAAATATGAAATTAAATTAAACATTTATCTATATGTTTTATTCAAAAAATAAAAAAACTTAAAAAATTGTCCAATATATAGTTGTTGATGTATACATTTAAAAAAAAATGTGTGACGTTAGATTTTTTTTCAATTAAGATATATAATATTTCTGTATTTTAAAGTAAAGATATACAATTGAATAATAACTATTAATAAATATACCAAAATTAAAAATATATCTATTTAGCATACGTATTACATACATTAAATAAAAAAAAAATTATTTCAACAAACTTTTGTACTATTTATCTGCTTGATGAGATGATTATTTAAGTATTCATTCTTTGTTTAAATTTGTATTTATAAATAATTATATTAAGAGGATGCTACACCCACATGCGTTGTATCCATCTTACAAACGTACAACATAACGAATTTGCTTTCAGAAGAACTAATTTTATATTGTTAACTTTAATATTAGAGTGAATTAACCTTTTATCAAACTTTAAGGTATAAAGATTATTTATTATCTCTCTTTGGATTTTTGCGATATTTTGACTTTAAAGCAAAGAATGAGTATGTATAATATTAAAATATATAAATGCTCATAACTTGCTTGAAAATCAAAACATTGTAAAATTTGACAACAAAAAATAGATAATGTTGAACCTTTAAGTTTAATCATAGGTAAATTGGCTCTAATATTAAAGTTAACAACACATGATCGGTTCTACTGAAAGCACATTTACCATGTTGTACGTTTGTAAGACGGAGACAATACATGCAAGTGTAACATAATCTTAGTATAATACATTAATATTAAATATATAGTATTATTAAAAAATACGTAATACCTATATATCTATTTAAAATCAATTAAATATCTGGTAGAATTAATTTATATGATGTTTGCTCATACTTTATATAACTGAACATTAGCTGTAGTTTCAATTATTTTTTAAATTATCATCTTCTTTGATATAAAATATACTCTTTCAAAGATAATAAAACGTTGGATGTAATTATATAATACTTAATGTTAATGATGTCATTAAAACATTGAATATACACTATCTTATAATACTTGTCATATTTCTGCATGATCTTAAATATACATTCTATTTATAGAGTTACCTATGTTGAATAATAATAAATTTATCATACAAAACCGATAAAACAAAAAGAATCCTTCATCATATGTTTTTGTTTTTTAATTGTATTTTTATCAATTAATTTTTTTATCTGATGGGTAAATTAATAACGACTCCGACGCAAAGATGTTATTATAATTAAAATTAGTCATTTTATTGTAATACTTTTCGCTAAGCAATAATAATCATTATTGTTCTTACTTAAACCATTAGTCGTAAGTTTTAATAATTTGATGTGCTCACGTTTATTTATAATGGTGATATACTCACAAAATAATTCCTCTGTAAAATTGGACAAATTCCCATAAATTAATATGTCGGTGTATTCTTTTGAAAAATAGTACAATATCACTCTATGGTTTATTGACATTTACAGCATTGAAATTGTTTCTAATGTTTGAATATTAAAATTAACCTATAAATATTATTATGTATTAAATTATATATACTATATATTATATTCCTGAGAAAATCGTCTCTATTTGGTCATCTGTTAAAATATATTTTCCAAAAAAAACTCCATTGATGGTGTAGTGTAGTTATTTTCCTTTGAAATGTTTTATACTCTACAATAACTAAGATATATAATAATATATTATGCTATAAATTATATTGTGTGTAAGTTTAACTACGCAACTAGTGAAAATCATGTAGGTAAATCATTAAAATTATTTATTTTAATTTATGACACGCCACGTATACTTAAAAGGATTACATCATTTTCTATTCTCAGTTATATGTTTATCCTTAATAATATATAGTTATTATAATAAACAAACGATGCAAACATATTACTATTATTAATAATATTTACATCGACGTAGTAAGAATAATTTGAGCCTCAATGCAATGAGTATTGAAATATCCACTCGTCTGTCAATAGTTAATATTGATTTGATTTGAAAATATTACAGTTTTGATGGAGAAGACACCGTACGTCAACTGTCAACTTCAAAAATTCAAAATAACATACTCACTTATTTGCTAATAAGAAGTTGTATTTAAGTTTAAGATATTTTCTAAATTCACAACTATTAACTGTAGTTTTTGGAATAGATCAATTTTAGTCCCAGTAATATGTCATTCAATTGTTCAACAGACCAGTAATGAATATAATATTATGCATTTTACTATTTATGTTGTCCCCGCTACTGAAATTCCTTAAGAATATACAATAATTTTCACTATTAAATAACACATTACAATTATTACTTACATGCACTGACAAACGAAAAAAGAATAATAGTGAATGATGATGTATATTATATAAACTTCCAGAATCTATTTATATTTATTACGAAAAAAAGATTCTATATTTTAATATGCCTCTGTGTTATGCATTGATATTAAACTTATGAATGAGACATGGTATAAAAATGTTTATACCAACACAATTAATACTGTATAGTAGTTAACTACAACACCATTGCATCTCTTGTCACTCTTGTTTGAATGATAATTTATTTATCGCTCAGAAAATTTTCTGTGCGAATCAAAATCATAATTGTTTCTATCTTCGTTTTGTTAAATAAAAATAGGAATTTCATATTCATGTGTTGAATACACATAGGTACGTATAATATATTGCGTCGTATACTACGTTTCACTAATTAGATATCTTCACTATGATAATGATATACTGTCCATTTTTACTAATATTCAAACTTTTCTTTTGCAGTATACCAAGATCAGTGCAATTTTCACGGATATTAGAAAAAGATCAAGAAAAACACATAAAGGGAGTAAAAAAAAACTCGAGTAAGCCAAATCCAAACATAATGTCCAATTGTAATAATATTAAGTTACGCCCGCCGGTGACAACTATATGCACACTCTTATTCCGAATCCTGTTATCATTAATATCCTCCGTTTATGTAGGAAGTCTTCACAGCTACGATGTGTTCCTGGGCGGTTCCTGCAATCCAACTACGTGGCGCAAAGACTTGGCCATACCGTACTTGCAAGATACCGGTGTGTCATTTTACAATCCGGTTGGTATTCATAATGTAATACTAAACTGTAAATATTATCAAGCGAAAATTGTTAGGCGTAACTTGAATAAAAGTTATTTTGTACGCATTAATTATAATATTTACATTGATAATTTTTTTTTAATTTTCTCAAACATTAAATATTCCGCATCAAAACTTTTTTGCAGAAATTAAATCGAATTATACCCATATAGTCAAAACGTTTTGGTAAAAAATAGGTTTAATTTTTCTACATATGTAGAAACATATGTCATGGTATTAATGTTTCATTTATTCCGTTTAAGGTTTGCTTTATATAAACTAACTCATACGATTTGTTCCTTTTTAAATATGGCATAATGTTAAGTATATGATTTAAACGTACTTGTTTCAACATGCTTACAAATGCATACTTGTATTTCAAATTTTTTAGGATAATATTGTATCAAGGTCTATACTTGTTTTCTGTTCTATTCAATATAAAATCATCAACCAAGGATTCAATTATAAAGAGCCATCGCTTCAAATGATAAAGAATATGATCATTGGTCTCGTAGTAACAATTTTTTTCACAAAATATAATTATTGTTAAAATTCTAACTGATTGTAGTATAGATCTTATTAATTTTTTTACATTTAAAAAAAAATGATGTTTTTTAAACTTAAATTTATTGTAAGAAGCACAATTGATTTTAATTATTATTTAACGTATATTGCATTTGTTTAGTTAGTCATTAAAAAAATGCGTGTATAGGTATTTAATATATGTCAAATAAACAATTAACTTATATGCATGATGGTATTTTGCAAAATGTAATTAAATTGATATATTTCCAGTATATTATACAGGTACTGGAGTAGGTACAACATTAATTTGCAACGGAATTTGTTTCTATATAGCATAATATTCACATTTTATATGATAAATTATAAGGTAGGTATTATGTAGCTATAATAGCTAATTATGCTAATTTGTATTTAATAATATATTATTATTTGATGACAAATGTTTATCGTATCATATAATTTCATAGCAGTAAGTATAACTGCACACAATTTATGAAAATAGGTAACTGCGTAAATATATGAATAATTGTAAATTTGTAAATTTATATTATCCATCATTCGAATGACATTTCTGGTATATATTAATATCAAATATAGCATGTATAAGTACTTATTTATTTATTATAAAATATATCTACGTGTTTGGGTGTTCCCCCTTTTTTACGCATAAAAGCAATTGACAATCTTTATACAATCAATATTATAGTATTTGGCACATATTACTGCGGCCTGCGTTCCAACATTTAAAATAAAAACTATTTTATAAGTATATAATATAAGATAGGTTTTTTATGTATTATATATTTTCTCCGAAGACAAATATGTTGACGGCAATATTATCTTATCAAAATCAAATTTAAACAAAGGTTTCTACAAAATTTAACATTTCGTTTTATGTGGTTTATAGCAAGTGGACCATTGGAGCCAAGATCTAATCGAAATAGAACACGCGGCCAAGGAGAACGCGACTATACTGTTTTACGTGATCGACAACCAAACCAGGAACGTGGTCAGCGACATAGAGACAGCCAATTTCGCCGGTAATCATAATAATTTGGTGTTAGTCATCCATCCACAAGACGCAATTACCGGATCGGTGATCGCCGGCGAACTCATCTCTTACCGTGAAGCGGAAGACATTAAAGAAGCCCTGACGATGTTACAAAAAATCGCTGCTAACCAGAGAACGCTAGTATTCGATAACATACCGGAAGCATTGAACAATGTCATTCAGGTATTTAATATATTAACACAGAAAGACTTAGGGGTGGATATTATGTTGTCAGTTTAATAACTTTTTGTAAAAAAAATCTAATTTGTTATAATAAGTAGCATACTATAACCTATCCGTATTGTACTCTGAAAACAAATAACAAATTATTCTCAAATATTTAAATTTCCCCATCTTAAATAGCTTTCAATTTTTCATCAATTTATTCATTTAGATAGGAAAAAAGCCCGAGAACCATGTGATATAAAAGTAGTCAAAAAAAGTGTATAATTTACTGATTGATTTCATACAATGATCATCGCTTATAATTTTAGATTCTGAGCGAAACGATGAATGTATTATTTTATTTTATCATAGTGTGTTTCTTTTTTTTTATATAAGTACATGATAAATTTTCAATATAATATTTTAATTAAAAAAAAAAAAAGTGAGTAGTCTTGGATATCAAATTGAATCTAGTTTTTGAGAAGTCAAACTTAAAAATTCTGAATACTTACTTTATGATCGAGAAAAATAACAAAAATTAAGGAAAAACGCAAAATTTTAGACAAACCCCATTTTTAACAACATTGATTTTATTTTTTTTTTATATAAGTAGAAAACGAAAAAAATTACTTAAGATTTTTAGCAAATATTAATATTATCGTTTTATGTTTACGATGAAATTATCAAAATATTTTGACTACTTTGAACTATTTATAGACATACAACTTTCAATTTTTTTATTATTATTTTTACAAATATTGATTAAAAATGATTTGCTTGGTAGAAATGCATGAAAATGTAATGCAAAGCTTCTAATAAATTGTTAATTTTTCAATTAAAAACTATTGATAATCTTTAGTCACAATATTTTTTTATGAATTTTTAAAATTAAAATGTCAAAATTCACGAAAGTTGCGAAAATTAGTGATTCGTTTGTTTTTAGAAATTTATGAAAAATTTTTTGTTTCTAAGTTTTGAAAATATTATATAAGATTTTTCACAAGTAGTTTATATTAAAACAATAAAATCTAAAAAAATTAATTAGACAATTAATTTTTTATAGACATTTTATGTTCCATTTTGGACGAAATTACTTATTTAAGTGATACATAACGATATGTCAATTATTTTGTTATAATTTAAAAACATTATTCATTGGAACTTTAACTTCTATGAATTTTATTATATGAAAAAAAACATTTTTGATCTATTTTAAAGTATTATCTATTTGTAGGTATTATAAATCTATTTTTATTGTTGTACGATATTTACAAAGAGACGTTTTTAAATTTTGAATAATATAAGTAAATTGATATAATAATATAATATGGTATAAATATAAAATAATATAATAAATGCATTATTTTTGGAAAAAAATATTTTGATATTCTATAATACTAAAAGTAAAATATATGACTTTAATAGCTATTTCAAAAAATCATATCACTTGCTGATGTAGACTGATAGACCGTTTTTGCTCAGAATCGTTTTTCGTGAATCATTACATTTAATTTTAACAACAATAATAGTGATCCACTTCAACCTCCAATGTACAGCATAGCGCCCATAGCGGTATTCACTTATTTACTTTTTAATCAATTAATTTATTTGGATACCAAATATACATTAAATAAATCAATAGTTTAACATAAAAATAAATCTTTATTAAATATTTTAATCATTAGCGGTCTTTTTAATAAAAAAATTTTAAATTTCCAGTATCTAAACTTAATTTGTTTTCAACTAATTAAATAGGTAAAATGTTAGTCTAATCTAAAATTCTAACCCTCCCCCCCCCAAGTTACATTGAATAGAAAAGCAAAATAGAATAGAATATATTAAGTGTATCTAAGCTTTTTACTTGATATTTATATTAAGAATTATTATACCTTTCAAAATGTAAGCTCTTAATGGCCTTAGTCCACCTATATATTATAAACAAATTCAAAATAAATGCAGATTTGAGTGACAATTTTTTTTTTAATATTTAATATTGTGTTCAATTTTGTTGTTTTGTCTACAAATTCAAGATTTTGAAAAACAAAAACCGCCAAATCAACGATACCAGCGAAGACGACATTACGTATCGGTAAGAATTAAATATAATATACAAATATATAATCTACGTGCACACACTATATGGTATTTACCAAACTACCAATGTTATAGTTAAAAATATAAAAGTATAACTTCTTGATTCGTATTTCCTTTAACACATTTTAACTTGATCAAATCTTTAAAATTTGTTTATAACCTTTGAGATATAACATTTTAATAAGCTTAGTCAATTTTTGTATCTGAGACAACTTGAAAAATAATTTATTAAAAAAAATTTTATTACAAAGAAACTTTATAATATAATAATATAATGCATTATGTTTCATTTCAGCAAGATCCGTGATGCATTTAACAAGTTCAACGTCGATGCGCCGGGGGAGATTAACATTTCCCATGTATGTTGTGGGTAGGACTCGAATAATAATTTACGATTAACGTCAACGTACTTATAGTTATCGACTGACGGCATGTGTGTGTGTTTTTTTATTATTATTCAGGTGACAAGAGCTATCCAACTGTTAGCCAATCAGAATCTGTCCGAAAATGATGTGCTAAATCTGACATCCGAATACCGCGATACCAAAGGTATAAAAAACAAAATAAATTAACATTTTATTTTTAATATCATAATAAATTAGTTTTTGAATCGCCTCAAAAAATGAGTTTTTTTATTAGAATTTTGTTTTCTGCTATTTTTATCTTACATTATCATTTTTGTTTTATTTGCATTTAAAAATGTGATAATTTACATGTTAACAAATATAATAATTCAAGAATTACTAAACTTTAATAGACTTGAAAAAAATATAGGTAATACACATTTGTCTAGTCTATTGTATGAGTTACAGCAAATAAATTGTTTGTAAGTTAAGAATTGTCTATTACAATTTACAAACCATTTGAAAATTGTTACTCTTTACGTCGAGAACTTCTATTAATGTATGCATGTGTTGTTACAGATGTCGGAAGTAACCATCAAGTTTATTTTACATTCAACCAATTTTACGCTATTGCTTCTAAATTTCTACAGTTACCAGACAAAAGCAATCACAGGAGTGGATTCGACATCGGTGAATTATAACTTATTAACCTATAATAGCTAACAACTAACAAGTAGCATCAAACATGTTTGGCTATTTAAATGTTAATAAAAGACTATGGTATTAAACATTTAAACATTTTTACAGGACATTCGTATCGTTCAAATTTAGGCAAACCATTTTACTTGTCACAAAAGAGTGTTGAAACAAGATCTTCAAAGACGACCGATATTTATCTAGCTGGAGAAAGTGGTGATGATATTCGGTGGAGAGAAGATATTGCTATTCCCATGATCAAGTACATTTTTAAACATTTTTTTGTGAGCTTGATGTTATAAGTAACTATAGGTACTAATTTTTTTGTCTTTTTGTAGAAAATCTAATTTAACATATCATGCAGCATCCAAAACAGACCTATCAGTATTATTAGATGCACGTATTTTGTTATTTGTAATTCCAAACAATTCAAGATCTTTAGCAACCATGACACTAGTAAATTCCATTATTTTGATTTTATTTAACAATAAATAATTAATAGAATTCCGTAATAATAATTACAGGCAGCATATTGTATAGCCAAAAGCTATAGAATGGTATTATGTATACAGAATCTCAGTAAAGATAACTGCATAGTTCGTGGTGAAAAGGTATACACACATTAAAATATTAAAACATGACAATTTTAATACTGATTAAATAAAGTTGTTTATTTTTTAGTTAACACAAACGGCGATCAATGACTATAATAGAGGACGGACTTATCTAGCGGATTTGGCATCACGAGAACAAGTGCCTGTATTTGAATCAATAAAAGACGCTGTTGAAATCACATTGCAAAAAATCTTATAGCATAATATATTGTATTTTATAAATTATATTGCACATAGAAAATAATGACCATTTAATTATTTTGAATTACATAAAAACTAACAGAAATGCACGAGCAAAAATATTATATTTTTTTTATTTATAGAAACTATTTTAACTTATAAGTACCATTTTTTTGAATTTTATTTTTTTTTAACTAACAGCTAAGGAATTATTTTTAATTTTAATTGTATTGATATTAGGTTAATGCCTGTTTCATAATATATATAAATAAATTTAAATACTTAAAACTATTCAGTTATACTGTTGTGTTTGATTTCCTATAATTATTAATTTTATAATATATGTTATATTATATTATATATATTATGGTATAAAATTTAAAACCTGTGATATTTGATCTAATTGAATTTAATAGTTTGAAATATTTAGTACAAGTATGTATTTGAATATTTCTTATTTTTAACATTTTAAAAGAAAACAATGTTATTATTTTTAAAATGCAAAAATGTTTTAGTTTCAATTTTGACCCATAAAACTAAAATCTAAAATTTAACAATGTATTTTTTATTGTTGCTCGAGTATTTATAGAAAAAAATTACAATTTATAAATACAGTATTAAGAAGTATAATACAATAAATTATATATTATAAAAAATAATAATCCTATTTTTAATTTATATATTAATCATTTTTTACTTCCTTAACTATGTATTATACATACCAACTCTTCTTAAAACGTTTATAGGATATGTAATAAAATTGTTAATACACTAAAAGTCTAAAAGCTATTAAATACTATATGGTATTAAATGTTATTTTAAAACAATTAAAAAACATTTGACATTCAATAGGTAGTCTGAGAGAAATTATTACAAATTAATTATTATTTAATTAAATTTAAATGTATAAAGGTGTAAAAAATAATTGCTTATACTAGTTGTAATTTCAGATGAAAATAGTAAAAATAACAACATATTATAAATATATTTTTAAATTAAATTTCAATAATTGGATGACATTTATTTTTGTGATTATGCAAAGTCTTAATTCTCGTGAAGTATTTTTCACATGCATCACATTTAAATTGTTTTATGCTATATCCCAATGCATAGCAACTGCTTAAATGTTCCTTGAGGTGTGACTTTTTTTTAAACAATTTTCCACAATGAGCACAACTCAACTTAGCTTCTTCGTGTGTTTTTAAATGTACCTTAAACAAATCTCGATTTTTAAAACGTGCACCACAATGATCACAAATACAATTTTGTGGCTCATGGCTAGATTTGTGATACCTAAAAATATAAAATAAAACAAATAAATAAAAATAATTTACTATGAGCATTAATCATACTTCATATTTGATGGCTGGCTTGTAGAGTAATCACATTTATCACAACGGAACCAAACTAACTTTTGATGAACAAGACGATTATGTCTACGCAATGATGATACAGTAGAAAACTCCTTTTTACATTCCTGGCAACAATACTCTTTGACTTTTGAATGAGTATTTTCATGTATTTTTAAATTGTACATAGTCTGAGCTTTAAAGTCACATTTCTGACAAGGGTATAAACCAATATGAACATTCAAATGGATATCAAGAGTTTTTTGTTGAGTAAACTTCTTTTGACACATTTGACAAACGAAAGATTTTTCTCTATGAACCTTTTCGTGTATATCTAAACGCTCTTCGGATAAAAACAGTTTTCCACATTTTTTGCAACTATAATTCTTTGGCATGTTGGTGTGCACTTCTGTGTCATGCATAATGAGATCGTTGAATTTTGTAAATTTTTCCAAACATAGGTTACAAGAATACGTTTTACGCTGATATCGATTATATTTAGCCATTGATTTTGAAATTCCATTTTTTAAAATAGGTTTTTCATTTTCTTTTTGTATTTTTTTCATAGAAATAGCTTTAGGATTCCACCAATTGGCTTTGGTAAAATTAGAGCCTTTTTTGCTTAATACATTCAAAGCTAAATCCAAACATTCCTTACCAGATATGGTATCATTAATTAAATCTTCAGGTGGTTGTACTTTTTTCATATACTTTGGAAAAGGAGAATCCGTACATATAGGATCATTTTCGTTCCATGGTTGTGTTAAACCATTCCATAAAGAATCACTTTCAAAAAAACTGATGCTCAAGTCTGACATTTGAGATGGTGTGAATCCCATTGGTCCTAAGTTTGTTATATCAGAATTGAACTAAAAGCAAATATACATTTATTAACAGTGATATAATTATATAAATGCAAACAATTTTATTTTTTTATGAGTGGCTAAAGTTATTTAAATAATATAATTGTTAGAATTATATTTGAAGGACATACATAGAACTGGCTGTAACTTTAAAATAATTTCAAGCCATTAATTGTTATAGATTTCGTCAAAAAATATTAATATATAATAATTGATAATCTAATCTGCTGGAGATGGAATTAAATTTTAATATTTTTAAATACACAGTATTAAGTATTTAAGTAATTTACCTAAGCAATAATTCTATAGTTTTTCATAAAGTATACTCAAGTTAACAGTTAACTTAAAATGAACAAGAAAAAATACAATTATTTTTAAGGTTAATTTGTATATAATATTACCACTAAGTCAGACTCGTTCTTATCCTGTCTGTATTGCTGTAAAAATGCATTGGTATTATCACACAGTAATTTGAATTTAGCCCAAGAATCCAAACTTAATATGCAACTTGTACATATATTAGTTGGTTCATCAGTATTTAATAACACCTGAGAATATTATAAAAATTAAAAAACATACCTTAGTTATAATACCAATTTGTAATTAACAGATATTTACCTCAATTTGTACACAATTTCTTATAGTCTCTTCAAGAACTGGTTTTTCAAATATTGATACCATTTTACTATTTCCATCATCGTCACGAAGACATAATCGACAAACTTTTTCAAAATCAATTATAAGTGGTGCCATTTTTAAATATTGTAACATAACTCGTTACCATCTTATTATTTGTATTTACAATAAATAAAATACATAATATAGATTTTGAATACTTAGTTAAATCTTATAACATATAATTGTAACAAAATTAATTAATTAAATATTGGGTTACTGACAGGTCAATAGTTATACAATTTTTTTATAAATAAAAAACAAAATAGTTATTAAAAATTAATAATAACTCTAATGTAAAACACGATAGACTGATGTTAATGCAACAAGTCACAAATTAAAAATAATTTTAAATTCTTGATTTGTATAAAAGTATTTAATGTTACCTAGTAGAAAGTTTTATAAATTTAATGTAAACTTAAATAGATAATACAAGTACTAAAAATTATAATAAATAACAGTTTGATAACAAGTAATTTTTTATCAAATTATCATTATATTATGTTTTATGGAAAATATATTTATTTAAATAGAGAACTAATCTTGTAATCGTCATCGGTTTCCGTAGTGTAGTGGTTATCACGTGTGCTTCACACGCACAAGGTCCCCGGTTCGATCCCGGGCGGAAACAGTTCAATTTTTTATTATTATTTTTCAATTAAATTATTAGAATTCATTATTTGTATTAGTTTTTTTTCTATTAATTATTAATACAATGTACATTTTAAGATAGCAATATTATAAATACAATTAAGATATTTAACTATTCTTTTTTAAAATTATTTACAATACCTAATGCAGAGTTCTGTATTACGGAAGGTTAATAGGTATAATTTTAGTAAAATATTTAAGAATTTTGCTATTTTTTTTTTTTTTTTTTATTATTATAAAATATTTGTTTTTTGTCAAAAAGTTCAAAAATGTTATACAAACTGTTCCTTAAAAGTATAATTAGAAATAGAAGCTTATATACCATCTTTAATCAGTCCAATCAGAATTATTTTTTGAATACAATTTAATATGACAATTTAATTCATATTTCAAGCTTAATACGTCTACAGTCATTGAGTCAATACTTACTCAATGTTGAAGTGTGCTTAAGTCCCTATGTTCAGCTAAGTAAATTTCTTTTTTTTTTTACGTATTTAAAAAGTTAAGAATACAGTCATCCTTTGTTTCTTAGGACTTAGGACGAGTGCTTTTATCGGATATTTCATAATTTCTGAAATCTAGTCTACTTGAAAATTGCAGATGAGTGAGTATACAGTTGCATATTTCACTGGGAAGGCAGCTGTCACCCAGCCTCTCGAGTAAACAATATTTTTAATTTTTTTATAAGAGTATATTATATATACCAATACCAACGTACCTTTATTAATAATTTTTGTTTTAAAAATTAATTATTATCGTCCTAGAAACTAAAAATAAAAATTTTAATTTTAATGTTACTCGGGATTTTTTTCTCAAAGACCATATCATATTATATTATTTTTTTCAATGTATACTATTAATACATATAATATTTAACATTTAACTAACTATTTAGGTTTCAAGTTATCTATAAAATTATTACTACCTATCTATTACCTAATACAAGTAAATATTATTAATTATAAACACAAATTTTTTGCCAATACTCTTCGTAAAAAACCAATACGACTTCATATTTTCATCTACAAACTACAAACCTAACGCAATCCATTTTTGAAAGAACTAGCTATCTCAATATCCCTGATAACCTTGAGAGGCGTCTAAAACGTAAGTGGTGTTGATTGTTGAATCTTATTTACTAGTTAACTGAAAACCATTAACCAATAATGCACTTATGCCGAAGTGCCTTCATTGTCTTTTTATTTAATTACAAACTTAAGCCACTAAATACTAATAACACTTAAACTTACTGTACAAATATTATTTATAGATTGTGTAATAAAAAATGCATTATAGCGTCGCCAAGAGTGGGTACGGGTGGACTATGCCCTCCCTGAAAATACCTGACTTATTCACTGATCGGCCCTGAAATTTTATGGAAATTGACTTTACACTCAATAATAATAAAATATTTTTCATTGTCTTTTAATAGTACGATGATACGATGAGAAAATATAAATTCATAATAATTGGAATTTTGGAAACATGCAATAATTAATAGGTACCTTGGTCTTCAATGATCTAGTCACGTAGTATACCTATTACCTACGAGTACTTACCTACTAAACTTGTTTGTTATAAACATAAAAATGAGTTAAATATATATTTAAATGTATAATGTCAGTTGTTTCATTCAAGTTAATAATATGTTCTAACGTTTAGGTATAACTTATAATGAGCAATATGAAATAAAATTTGTAACTATTCCAATATTATTTTATTTCATTATGTGGATGGTTAAAATTATATATGATATAAATGTTATTAAATTAAATACAACTATTATGGTATATTATTTTGATTTATACATAATATATAATTAAGTACCTATATATCTATGTGTATTACGGTTTAAATACTATTTTGTGGATTAATTGAATGATATAAAATAGAAGATATTGTGTAGCTTAGATTTAATTTTATTGAAGGGGTTCTTAAGTGATGATAATTTTTTTTAAACTTTTCATATTAATGGAATAATGTATTATTTATTACTTTAACAAAAATGTTGTTGGGGTCAAGACCTCATAGATTCCTTCTCTGGGTGACTGGGTATGATTTTGGTAGGAGTTATGGAGCAAAGACTTAACACTTTATTGGTAGGTATATAATATATCGGCGCTACAGTAAAATTACATACTTTAAATTGGTCCTACTAGATATAAAATCCTAGCGCCGCCGCAAAAAAATTATTGTTAGAAAACACATATATAGTATGTACTGGATATGTATTTGAACTTTTTAAATTGTCCCATTCGTGGTAAATATTATCCATTCCAATTGGCAATTTGTATCATTGTGATAAGTGATAACAATTTTAAGGTTAGTTTTTTACGAAGATTGGTCGACGGTCATTCTTTAACGGCTACTTCACGGTTACAGTTTACAGATTCGCGTTTATGCTATTTAGTAGTTTAGTACTTACTATTCACATTATTTAATATTTACAATGTAAAATTAAAAATTTACAGCGATTATATTTTTTCGTAAAATTTGTGTTTAATTTCTATTTGACTATTGTTTTAGAACGATCATCTATTTATTTTGTTCTCGTTATGAACTTTTAGACATAAACTTAACATCATAAATCGGGATAATGTTTTCAAAAAAGTTATTGCCTATTGTCCTACTTGGCATTTTATCTATTAATAATACTTTTGGATCTAAACTCAATGTTCCCCGAGTATTGTTACCGGTATTTGACACTTTCACTGTGAAATTTAATATAGAAGTGACAGACGATGGCTGTTACAAATGGTAAGTGTTATAATTTTTATGTTGCTGTTGCACACTATTTGTACTAATATCTCTTAGAAGTGTAATAATTATAAATATTAATGGCGTTTATACCAAAATTTAATGTATGTTATAATTATTTGTAATAATGTTTTACTATCATTGACTTACCATGACTTTGTTTGTAGTCCAAATAAACCAAAACATTTTTATTTAGGTTTTCATTGTTTGTGACATCTATAATTCTTGTTTATCTACTAATATCAGTGTAATTTTCTAGGTCAATATTCAGGGGTGACAACATTATAAATCTCGTTCCTTTAGACGTTAATCCAGTACTTGGATGTTCAGGCAAAGTTGCTGTATCTTCACTAACAAACGAGAAAGTGCGCAGAATAGCAATTATATTTGCAGAAGACGCTAATTCTGGTGAAACAATACGTTGTGATGTCATTGTTGACACTATAAAGTCTTTACAAATTGTTACAAAGACTAGAGAGTTATTTGTTGGAGATGCACCAGAACTTTTTGAAGTATCCGCGTTTGATGAACAAGGTACTTATAATCTATGACCATTATAAGTTGAAAGACTTAATATTTAGGATATATTGTTATTTTATAGTTAGAAAAACTAATATTAGTACAATTAGAATAAAAAAATGAATTAATTTTTAGGTATTTATCGTTTTATAATAATTCATTCTAGCTGATAGTTCTAATAATCGTATATAATATGCAGACCTGGTCTGGGAAAATACTGGCCTACTATTCTCAGTAAGCAGGTTGCCCATAGGCCCATAGATAAAAAAGGCTTTACTCATTAATTGTTTAAAAAAACTTAAGTATTTTATTACAAAATTGAAGCATGCGGCATATTGTGCAGTAGCACAGTGGTCCATTCCAGGCTTGATAATATTTATATCAAAATTTAAAATTTATTAAATTCAAAAATTCAAGTATAAATTTATTTTTCCCATATTTCTGGTATTATCACTAAAATATATTTTTGATAAGAAACTATTTTTAAACATATAATTTTCATATTGAAGTATTTTCTTAAAATGTTATCTAAATTTATAATTTAAAACTAAGGTATGATTACTGTAAAAATATGTTCAATGTCCAATTTATTTATCAATTTTGTTTTTATTTCAGGAAATAAATTTACAACATTGGATGGTGTAGAATTTAATTGGTCTATAAAAGTGCTTAGAAGTCCTATAAACACTGTTTTAAAATTCATATCATTTAAAGATTCTTCGTATAGAACTCCACCAGATCTTCATGATTTAGATCAAAAAAATAGACAAGGTCATATGGTTCTCGTTGAAGGGGTTAAAACTGGATCAGCGTTAGTACGTAAATTATCTGAATTTTTGATTATATTTAGTACTACTTAAATTAGTTAAATTATTAATTAATTATTGTTTTAGGTTTCAGTAAAATTATCTATGTTTGATGAGCCTACCACACAAGTTGAACTATCAGTCATTGCAAATTTAAGACTTGAACCATCCCATATTGTTATCTTACCTGGGGATCTTATCCAAATTGATATATATCAAGTAAATAATATTAAAATTTATTTATAATATTACATTATAAAAAGATATATATTATGAGATTTATTTATATTGTTTTTGTTAGATACAAAATGAAAAATTAGTTAAGATCCAACTACCTTCTAGTCAATATTCTATAGAAATGGATAAATCAAAAACTTCAGGTTTATTAAAAATTGAAAATGATTCTGGTCTCTTTCGTGGTCTTAAAAGTGGTCAAGTTAGGCTAAATTTGATTGATAATCATGCTGAATCCAAAAATGATACTATTCCTAAATCAATCAGCAGTTTTATTAGTATCTCTAATGTAGATAATTTATCAATTTTTGTTAAACCTTACAATCGGCGTAATTTAATCATTAATGGTATATACGAATTGGAAGTTCATCTATTTAACAAGTATAGTATTTAAAGTTATTAATGATCCATTTGTATTAAATACTTTTTTTTTCTAGTCATAATCAGTCCATTAACATTGGACCCAACGTAAAAGTAATAATGAATTTACCTGAAGAGTATTTTAAAATATTGGAAACAGTAAATAATGGATCATACGCTATTGTTCAACCTATTAAATTAGGATCACCACAAATAGAAGCATCATTACTAAAACCATATCAAGATTCTAGATCTTCTGCAAGAACTTCTGTATCTATTTATTCAAAAGTGAAAGTTAAACCAGATTTAATTGTTTTTCCGTGGCATGCAAACCTAAACAACAAGTAATATTATAAATTTTTTTATATCTAATATTTATGTTTATGATTTTGCTTTATAATTTATGTTAAGTTTTAAAAATGAAAACTTATTATTTACTTTAAATATAAATTATTTAAAAAAATTAATATTTCATTAATTTATAATTATTAATTTAAGTGTTTAAAAAACTTAATTTCAAAAATCAAAAAAGATATGTAACTTATTGTTTATTCTAATATATTAAAGTCAATGAAGTAAAATCGTTATTCATAAGTAGGTCAACGTATAATTTTTTATGGTATTCAGTTTTTTCCAGTACCTAGAAAACAGTTAATTTCATAAAGTTATAAAAATCAATTACTAATGAATGTTTTATTTAGTACTTTTTAGTTTCTATTATACACTTATTTACTATATTGTTAAACATAAATATCAAATTATATCATGCATAAATATTTTATTTTATATTTGAATAATTTTAAAACCCATCTTAAATTAATTTTTATAACTTTCGTATTTAAAGTGGGGCGTTTCAAAGTATCTGTCAACTATTTATGTTACGAGTATAGTTTGCTAACTATCTTTAGATAAATGGTCAAGTATAACATTCATATGTATCAATGTTTTATATTTTAAATTTCAGATTACAATTTCTATTAGAAGCTACTGGTGGAGATAAGAAATATACTTGGAATAGTGATGATGTTACTATAAGTACAGTTTCATCTAATGGACTTGTTACAGCTCAAGGATTAGGAAATACATATATATCAGCTGCAATGACAAGAGATTCATTAAATCAAGATAGTGCCAATATTTTTGTTCTTGTACCAGACGATTTGAAAATAATTGCTCATCCTGTTGAACAAGAAGTAGGCAAAAATATTATTTTATATATGCAACTTTTTGCAAAATTACCTGGAGTTGAAGAAGAAATAAGTGTAACAACTTGCAATCATGATCAATTTAAAGTTGAAATTGAGAGCTCTCAATTTATATTACAACATTTTGATCATACTTCAAATAATTCTTGCATAGCATTTGCCTTACGTTCAGATTCAGTGGTTTCTTCCAAAGTAACTGTTACCTTTCATACAAGTAGTGCAATTTTAAAAGCTTCAGTTATTGTAAGTACATATAAGAAATTAGTTCCATTACGCCCAGAATCTAAACTTACAGTGCTAGCTCCTGGTTGTTCAACTACTTTGTTATTTTATGGAGGTCCACAACCTTGGTTGGGCCATAGTGCTGGTTATAAAGTAGAATTTAAAATTGATGAAAATCTGGTAGCATATAATGAACTTTCTGTAATTCGAGATGTTGATGGACATAAAACGTATGCATACTCTGTTACATGTTTAAGTTTTGGGTCAACTCGAGCAAATCTAACTATCAAGAGTAATCCTATTGTTAATAGATTTGATTCAGAAATAATATCACAGACTTCAGTAGACGTTTTATGTGCATCTCCAAAGTTTGTAAAAGTATTTGTAGCAGATACAGAAGACGATTGTCCAATGTCTAAGTCTTCTAATAATATATTGGCTTATATACATGAGCAATTATTTGTTCGAATTAATATTATTGATGAAGATGGAAATATTTTTGATAATGCTACAATGATAAATGCAAGCTGGGTTGTTACGGATTCTGATCTTATAAGAGTTATCAATTCATTTAATTTGAATGAAGTTACAGAGTATGGTTTTCAATTTCCCAACTATCATTATAGTATTTTAGAACCATTAAGCAAAGAAGGCTCTACTGAAGCTGTTTTTCAGTTGACTGGATATAAGAAACCATTTGCTGTTCCAAATAGCTCACGGTTTGGTTCTTTTTTAACATCTAATGATGAAGTATTTGAAATAATTCCAACAATTAAACATTCTATATCTCTCCTTTTGTTTGATAATCCTCGTGTAACACATGAAGAAATGTTGGTTATTAATAATCCTAAGATCAAGAAATCAATTTATGGTCATCAAGGAAGTGGATACTTTAAAATACAATTGAGTACACAGACAGTAGCCAAAGTAACACATAATGGAGGAAGACAAATAGACATAAGTCCATTAGCTCCAGGGGATTTAGTAATAAGCATTAAAGATCTTTGTGTCAAATCTGAGCCAGTTGAAGCTACATTTAAAGTACGAAATATCCATAACATGTTACTATTAACAAATACTTTTGTTGAAATTGGAAGAAACATAAAAGCTATTGTAAAACTTTATGATTCTGAAGGCCATTCTCTTCCCATTCAACCAGATGTAGTACATGTTAGACCAGTAATCGAAGTAAATTCTATATTGACAATTAAACCAGAATTGAGTATACCTGGAAATACATATGAAACCGAATTTTCAATTATGGGATCATCATTAGGTAAAACAAATTTATATTTTGTTGCTGATATATCTCCTATGGAACAAATTCGTACGCAAACTACGTCTATTCAAGTTTATTCTCAGCTTCGTTTATCACCTAAAAATTTAACATTAGCAGTTGGATCAAGTTATCAGCTAACAGTTTCTGGTGGACCACATTTAGAATGTGTATTTGAATTTATTTCTGAAGATGAACAAATTACCAAAGTTTCGAATGGAGGAATAGTTAAAGGTTTAAAAGTAGGATCTGTTACAATAACTGGTATGGCTGTTGGTGTTGATGTGATAAGTGGAATGAATGTTGTATATTCTAAAGATACAATAACAATTAGAGTAATTAAATTAAATAATGTTAAAATTGAAGTGCCATTATTAAAATTGAAAGTGGGAGAAGTGATGCCAGCTTGGGTTCGTGGTGTACCTGACTCCCTAAATCCTATTATAATTGGCACTATTCATCCATCTTTAGTGTTCCATTGGACCACGTCATCAGCTGGAATTGTTCAAATTTATGACATTTTAGAAAACACAGGAATACTAGTAAATATTTGGTCATTTTTTTTTATAATTTTATGGAATTAAATTATGTTATTATGTTTATTAGGTTCGTGAACAAGATAGAATATCGATTCGTGTTCGTGCTGTGAAGACAGGAAACACAAGAATTAGTGTTTCAGTATCAGACCCATCTACAAAGGTTGTTTTTACCAATTTCATCGATATAACTGTGTATGAAGAGTTACATTTGATTTCTCATGACTTATTATTAAATAGTTTATTAGTTACTCCAAATACTGAATTCACATTAATAACAAATAAAAATAAAGTAAGTGATAGTCTTAATTATAGCCATTAATCTAGCCGTTTATTAATTTATTTATTTTACTAGGTAGCTAAACAATCGTTCCAAATTGTTGGCAATTCTAAACTGGATAAGAGTCATAATGGATTAAATGCATTAGCAATATCTGTCGATGAAAACTCTGGAAACGTTAAAACAACGAATAAAGTTGGACGTGCTCATGTATTTATTATTTCAACTGAAGATTTTGATATAACACAGTCTTTAGAAGTGCCCATTGAAGTACATTTTTAATATTTTTATTTAAAGAAATGAGATTAGTTTAAAATATTTATTATACTATTATTACAGGTAAAACGTGTTAATTATATTATGATAAATATTGAAACCAATATAAATTCAAAAGATTCTTCACAAATGTCTGTTTTACCAAGTGGAATGAATTTAAAATTAATAACATCTTATCATGATGAAAAAGGAGTTCAATTTAAAGCTGTTAATTCTGATTTAAAATTCCTTACAAGTCATCAAAATAAGGTATGAGAATATTCTTCTATTTATTATTTAAACTTTTGAATAAATAATATTTTAATTTTTAAAAGATTTCAATGACACCTGGTGATCAAAAACATATTATGGAAGTTTCTTTGTTTGAATCTGGTGAAGTAATATTAAAAGTTTGGGATGATGGAGTATATCATTTCAAAGAAGATTATATTAAATTTCATGTTGAGCATCTTATATATCCAAATAAAGTAAGTATTTAATTATTTAATTAAAATATTTTATGCATTATTATTTATTGCTGATTAAAAATATAAATTTTATTTACATATTTACTAATTATTTAAAATTATAATTAATATTTAAAGTAATGAATAAAAATAAAACTGAAAATTTCATAAATTTTTTTTATTAAAATTATGCCTTGACAATTTTGTTATTAACTTCTGATATTATATTTATTCAACGATGTGTATTAATAAAAATAATAAATTTACTTTTTGTATTTTATTTTGTACCTATAAATTCAAGTATAGCATATTATATTTTATAATACATTTTTAAGACATTTGAGTTAACTTGTATCCGACAGTATGAAATACATTTTAAAATACGAATAAAGTTGTTAGATTAAATAAATTTTTTTTTCACAAGCAATACTTAAACAATGTAACAATCCATTTCCAATTAAATCCTATTTAGAGACTTGTAAGTATTTTTTAGTAAGCTAATTATTTTACTACTATTAATGAACTATAAATAATTAAATCATTGTACTTGTGAATATTGAAAATTGAAATATGCTAGTTTTACTCAACATATGTCATATACTCATATACCATGTCACTTATAAATATAAAATTAAGTCTTATGATTGAACAATATAAATATCCATAAATTATTTACTAAATAACAATTTAATTTTAGTTTTATAATTTAAACTTAAATAATTTATGTTTACAGTAATATTAACTTAAACAATAATATATAATTATTTTATTGAATAATTTATCCAAAATATATTCACCAATTTAATTGTTATTTGTAGGCTACTGTTACTGTTGGAGATGTTATATGTTTTTTAATGCCTGTAAAATTCAGTGAAGAAGATGCTAGTGAGTGGGTATCAGATAATTTGAAAACATTAGCTGTTGATAATTCATCTGGATTTAGTGTAGCTATGGCACCTTCAGAAGTTTTTGTGACCTATTCTAATAATAAATTCACGACATCTACAAGCATCAATATTTTACCAATCAAAACTGTATGTAGTTCTCATACTTAATTATTATATAATAATTTCATATATTAATTAAATGTACTTACAGATTATAATTTTACCTTTTGAGAAAAAAACATTAAGCAACAGTGCTATTATTGATATTCCATTAATTTTACTGAACGAACAAGAGTCAGTGTCATTAGTTAAAAATAAAAAAGGAAATATGTGGGAATGGCGTGATGATGATTGTTCAAATCGAGAAAATACAATTAAACGTTTTCCATTTGTTTGCAACGTTCATTTTGAATCTATTTTATCTAGTCAAGTGAAAATTCCTTCAATAAGTCGTGTGTTTGATGTCAGTCCTCATTTTAACAAAAAAACAGGTGTTTATTCAATATTTTATTATTATTAATCGTTATTGATTATTTTGTAAAAAGTAATAACTAATAATGATTATTTCAATATTATTCCGTTTTAATTATTATCGTAGTATATTTACTTAATATTATTTTATAATATTATGTTAATTCAAAAAATGTATAACTATTTTCATATAAATTATTCCAGAATATAATATGTATCAATAATAATAACTGATCCATATTGTATTTGTTTAATTTTTTCAAAATATTAATTTATCAAGATTTAATTCATTATGACATAATTTTATTATCTTATCGTTATTGCCTCAATTAGAATTTTATTTTTATTCACTCCTTAACAATATATTGCTAATAATTACTACTAAATTTTTATAATTATTTTTTATTCAATTTATTGGTTTTAAAGTCATGTACTATACTGTGCATGTAAAAATATTTGTTTATAATATCTACATATTATAATATAATATATACATATGTTTTTAGGTTTTTATAGTTGCAAATTGACACCCCTTCCAATTATTGACCAAGATTTGAGTCTCTTTGAAGCTAAAATTGCCATTCAGGTTTCTACCGGTAGTGTATTTACTGAGCTTAAAGATATTAGATTCTTACCATCTGTCTTTATTGACAAAAAAGAGTTGTTTTTTGGCCAGTTCAGTGGCAAAGATAAACTCATTATTGTTGGTTTACCTCAAGTTTTATCACAACTAAAGGTAAGAATTTTTTTAAATTCCTATAATTCTAATACTTAATGTTTTTTATAATGTATTAGGTTACATCTAGCAATAATTCATTTGTGATTCCTATTCTGTTAAATGAAAGTCAAAATGAAAAGGTTTATACATTTGATGTGAGTGATAATTTTTGGAATGGTCAACGTTTCGATACTTATATTATCGTTTCATCAAACTTAACTTATCAAAATATTAAGGTCTGTGGCATAATCTTACTTTATTAATAGATAATAACAATAATACTTTATTTTTTAAATTGCAGATACCTGTTGTGACATCGCGTTCATTAAACGAATATGATTTTTCGAAATCTAAGTTGCCCAATACCAATCAACATGATACTAAAAAAGTTCAACAGTCACCACTACCAGGACTGTTCTCTGGTTTTTCAAATAGTATATTCTCAAACCCGTACATCATTGGTTTAGTTACAATAATAATTACGTCTTTAATTGGTAAACATTATTTGTATACAGTTAGTAACACTTAATAATTGTATTAAAACTTTAAAATTTACTTTTCAGTTTACTTTTATGGATTTTCATTAAACAGCAAATATATTCCTCTTATTAAAAGTAAGCCTAAGCATTGATTATAGTACAACATTAAATTATAATTTATTTAATTCAAGGTAATTCTATAATTTTAAATAACTTTTAGGTCCACAAAATTCACCGTCTCCTACACATGTAGGTTTCTATAACAGAAGTTATTCAAGTGATCACAATAAATCACCTGCATTGAGTCTGAATAGATCTCTTACAAGATTACAATAAATTTTGTCCAAAATAATCATAATACATTAACAGCATTAAGTCTGATATCAAACAGTTGATAACTGTTTTTTTTCTTTTTTTAATGTTAATGTTCTTTTGTAAATAGTATATTTGTTTGTTGTCTTTAGTAGACTTGTAGAATTTATACTTTTGTAATTATAATGTAATATTAAAAAAAAAAACAAAGTAAACTTAATATTGAACTTATTTGTAAATTGTTTGACATTGTATTTTACTTGTTGGGTAACTTTTTAACTAACAACATATTTTAAATATTTTAAGTTATTAAATATATAAGAGTTCAGTCATACTGTATAGCCTATAACACTTAATAAAACATACATTAATTAAAACATATGTTTTCTATCATCTCACTTGATATTAGTATACTATTTAATTTAAATTTGAAAAATTAATTTTATAAGTTATTAGTTTGATTGACTACAGTTATATGTCAAAAAAAGTGTCAATGTCAAGATAGTAATTTATAAATATTTATTTTTCCTATGATTTTTAAATAAGATTTTAAGTTATAAACTAAAATAAATTGAATGATCTATGATTTTAAATTTCAGCTGTAAGCTTTATGAATTAATTAAATATTTTTAATGTGAAACCAAAATTAATGAAATATGATCATAAAGAATTTAATAATTATTACTATACAACATGATAGGATTTTATTACTAACTTAGTCACAACTATATAAACTAGGACAACTTAGTCATAATTACCTTAATTTAAAGTTTAATGGTTAAATAATTTTAGTTTGGTGATTTACAAATTATAGTTCTTAGTAATTTAATTCTGGACATTAATTTTTAAAGATTAGAAAATAGTCTTTAAATTCTTTATTAGCATTTTATAATAAAAACAACATTAATAAGTATATTTTAGTTCTTACTTATGCAAATCAATCTTATAAAGACATATCAAAATAAAAATTTTTTTTAATATTTCCGTGGTGTGGAGGGGTGAAACACTAAAACTTTCTATATAATTGCATTTAGAAAGTCTTTGAATAAATAAGTGTATACTAATTTATGATCAATTATAAGTTCAAAAGTTTATGTAATAATGTAGCATATTTTTAGAAAAATAAGTGTTTATTTCTAATTGTCTTCCTGCCTGTCTTATTATGACCACATTATTTTTTAATATTCATCAGAATCCAATGTCGCACATCGAACTCTATCCATAGTCCACCACTAGCAGGCCGGGGAACCTAATATGGTATATTGATAATCAATTAATTCGCTTGACACTGCGTAAAAGCCGGTCACCATTATACTCGAATTGTTCTACGTTGTCGCCTAAAAAATATCCGTGAATACGTGAATAACTAAAACACACGAACACATCTAATATATTCAAGTATTAAATATACGTGAATACAAATATTTCATTCAGTGCGTGTTAATCGCGTTTTCAATCAAAACTTAAAAATTTATGATAAAATGTATGTTATGATTTCATTTTTTAAGTCACGATAATTAAATTGAGCCAAAAAGTGTAGCATTTTAAATAATTCACTCTATATGTGTATACTTGTACATATTTTATTAATTGATTAAATGATCGAAAATTTTAATAATAAATATATATTTTTAGGAATATAGGAAATCAACAATAATATGCGCATAAAAGAGATCTAACTAAAAATAAAATAAACGAATCAATTGTATACTCTTTATAAATAATGTTTTAGGTGTGGGTGCAATGGGTGTGTGGCCAAAATAAATGAATTTGTATTAAATTTATAATTACTTTATACTTATTTAAATGGGAACAATAATTTTATGAAGATTGTTAATACGAGCAGTGTATTGGGTGTGGGAGCAAAGCCTCTTTGTATAATATACATCATTTTAGCACTCCTTAAATTGTTTAATAATGATCAAATAGTATAATATATTATTAAATAGGTACTTTGGTACTTAACATAGATCCTATAGAACCTATCTAGTATCTAAATTATAAATTATAAAGCATAAATAAGTATAAATGTATAATGTAACTAATTTTTGTTATTATGTTTTAATAATATAATTTTAATAAGTATTAAATCACTCTTAATCTTATAGAGTATAGTCTATACATACTAATAGAGAGTGTTTAATTTGTATTGAATATTGTGGATTTAAATAGTGATTTTTATGCGTTACCCAACATGATATGTTGATTCATAAATTATAATACGGGTCAAACAATACTTAGGTAATAATACTTTTGTGAGATACTCGAGTTGCATCTTAACGAAAAAAAATAAATTTAGCTACACAATTTTTTGCGGTGGGCCGAGCTATTCAAATCAAAATATTTGTTCATTTTAATATTATGAAGTATGAACATTATACAATATACATTTATTTTAAACAACATGTTGTTTCATCATATTTGTTACCAATACAAAAATATTTAAATAAAATTATTTTTAAAAATAACTATTTAAAACCAGGAAAAAATGAACATAGAATAGATCTTTTGATAATATTTTTTACCAATAACAATTTAAATAGTATTGCATTAATTCTGTAGGTACTCTGTAGTCTCTTTAATTTAATAGTATGCTAATTGCTAGTACTTGTGTTCATTGCACAACAATCAATAACAGATAACACTACTTTATCCATATAAATATTTATTAGTATATTGAACCTATAAGTTCACAATTTAAAATATTATTCATCTTAGATAAATATTGGCATAAAAATTTATATTTTAAGTATAATTAAAAAAGCAATTGTTATAAATGAATTAGTTAATATTATTAATTAACTATAGGTATTAATCTTTAATAACTATATCAATATGTATATTAAGTACTTATATATGCAATCGTAGAATCAGACGATACGATATAACAAAACTATAAAGCTAAATTTATTAATCAAGGGAATTACTAAAAACATTAATTAACCATTGTAGCAATTAAAGAGTAATAGAATAATCCTTTAAATTACTAATACATCCATACTTTGTACTTACGGTACGGTACAGTTAACATTTTTCGACCTTATTTTACTGAATATTTTCATATTCCATTTTTTTATGTGTCTTAACAGTATTTTTTATAGTATATTTTGTATATATAATAATATAGTCTTACAAAAATGAATCACACTAAGAATATCGTTAGATTTTGACATAATTTATTGTTTCTGCCGAATAACAGAGTAATAAAAAAAATATTATGATCATAGATACGGTATAGGTACTTATCGGTAATTATCTTGGTAAGCTGAGATATGTAAATGGGTCAGCGGCTTATATTTGTCATGGACCAATATGACATACGTATGCATACAACTATTCAAGGCCGTAACTGGAACAAATTTTGGAGGGGGAGGATGTTAATCAAATAATATATTTTAAAAGACATTAATAGTAGGTAGTTAAAAAAACAACTAACATTTATATTAAATAACAAAAACTGAATTTTTATTATATTAAAACATTATAATATTTTAAAATATTTTAAAGCAAATTTATATTTTATACAATTATTATTTCAAACAATATATATTTTATAACACAAAATGTAGTATTCACTTTTTTCTTTGGCAAAACGATCGATAACATCACCCGGATCGATTTTAATTTGCCTGTGCACACACAAAACAGCTTAGTTGTAAGACGTTCTTAGCCTTTAGCCCGATGAGTTACGTATGTGGACGATAATATGTAAAATATTTATAGATTTTTCGTCCGTTAACAAAACGTCTTTAATAGTGTGTTACTTATCTATGCATAATATAATATTACTTTATTATATTAAAGAAACGCCATAAAAATTTGTTTCAGCTCGATTGTAGTTAAATATTTAATAATATGATCAATAATCAAGTATAGTTATTATATTATTATTATTGTACCCACATGGCCACATAGTAAATCATTATAATTAAACAACTTACACAAATTAAATTTATTAACTATAAAAAAAAATTAAAAGAAGGGTTCGAATTTCCCCTAATAAAAACCTTGTACACATATAAATTTTATCAAATTATTACTCTTATACATTATTAATTATTATATATTAGTATCGAGTGTTAAACTTAACTAACAGAGTGAACCGTATTATTTTCTATTTTATTATTTTATATCACTACTTGTGGTACAAATATCAATTATTTATTATAGGAGAGTAATTAGAAATATAAACGTGTAATCGTGTAGATATGTAGGGGGAAAATTTAAACTTATAATTTAATCATAGTTACTTTAATACTGCATTATCAGTGGCACCATTATTGGCAAGGCTACCATATGGGGCAACAGAACTAGTTGTCACGGGGCGTAAAAGTCTTTTGGAGTTCCACAATACTGTTTTAGAAATAAAGAGTATAATTTCTAATATTTTAGAGATAAAAAATATATTTTCCCTTTTATGTGTAGTTATGTAACTACTAACTAGACACTCTTCAAGTGATACTAATGGTATTTTAGTGTACACTATACTATCAAGTCGAAAAACTTCATGCATTTAATAAATAAGTATGTTCATTAAAAGTGGAACACTGCCCTTTGTTTTCTTTTAAATACACCCCAAATTGTGAATAACATTTTTGGATTTTTTTCTCTTTATTAGATGATAATATTTATTATTTAACAGTGTTTAGGCGATGAAGTCAATACTATCTTTACGAATAGGCGTGGAATATAAATCTCTTGAATCGTGGCACCACCATCGCACCGTCACACGTCAACACATATCTACCTCCAAATAACAAACAACAAACCGAACCCAATCACTATTCAAAAAATGCTCAAAGTTCCCCCACTTAGATACCACAAAATCGACCGCCAAACAAGATATGCATTTTTATTTATATTACTTAGTATAAATTACCATCAGTACTTACTAAGTGTTACTATAGTGAACGTTTGACAGCACTCTGTGTTCTATTGATTTATAATTAACAACCCCCGGAGGAATTTCGTTAATAAATTATATATATTCTTAGGTATCCCTACCTATCCAGTCTAATAATACATAAAAAAATTATTTTATAATCATAATTCGTTAACAATATTTAACTATTGTTTTTGTTTAGTATAACAATTTTTTTTTCGAAAATGTCGTTGTACAAAGTCACGTATTTCAACATCACTGGTTTAGCAGAACCCATTAGATTTCTTTTGTCCTATTTAAACATCGATTTCGAAGATTTTCGTTTTGAACACGAAGAATGGTCTGCACTCAAACCAAGTAAGTTTTGAATAAATATGAATTGCTGTTACTTTAATATATTTTATTATTACGTAACTATTTCGCATTACTTCAAAACGTAAATATAGTATTATAGTATGAAATTAAAATATTTTATACAATTCATTCAACTTAAAAACGTTAAATAATTGAAATATCTAGATATAATTATTGATAATTGACTTTAAAAAGATTATTGTAAATTACTTTAAGAATACTATATTATATTTAATTTAATCTTTATATTTAAAGAAATTATTTATTCATCTTTTATTACTCTCCCAGAAAAGACTTTAAATAACTATTTATTAGAAATGTTGTTACAATAAATTGAATTTTCAAATATTTATTAAATGTTTAGTATTATTTTCATGTTTTAAGATCTGTCCGAAGTTATATTAAACATAATATATTAGTTAATTCTTTTATGCTAAGATTTAATTGTTAAGCATTGTTTTCTTTACACCAAGTTAATTAGAGATAGTGCAATATTGATATTCATACAGGTAGCTATGTTATCAAATGTACCATCTAATATTGTTGTAATATAGTCATTATTAGTTTTTTTTATTTCTTTTATTTATATATACACAATCTGTTCCTAAAAGGTACAATAAGAGTATTTGCTATAAATTAAATAAGTAACATGAGAATTTAATAAAAGAAGCAAATAAACATAAAACACAATGTATAAAATTTTTTTATTTATAGTCACAATAACAGGGTAATATTATGTTAGACCATTCCACATTAAACGATATTAAGGATTACTTAATTTTATCATGATATTTATTAAAAATTTAATAGAATCATAAAAGTCTATATTCTAAGAATAGATTGTGTATTAAAATATAAAATACAATATATTTGACAAAAAATTTGTCGTAAATAAAATAATATAATATGTATCAATGATATGGTGAAAATATTATCCTGGTGTATTTTTTGAACACTGTTTCTATCATAGATGTATAATACTTATATTTATATGCATCAAACCTATAAAACATATTATTATTATTGATTTGTAGTAAATTAAAATAGTTTTATAAGCAAAGTTGGGTAAGCATAAATCCTTAATTATGTATCTGATAATATTTGTACACGAGTTGTTTACTATCTGTAATATATTATACTATAGTTTTGATGTGTTATTACTGTTTATATTTGTGTAACTCTAGATAATATATTCTTAATTTATTAGTTAAATATTAAGTGTCATGTTGGTTTTATTTGTTTTAGCCATGCCATTTGGCAAAGTGCCAACATTGGAAATCGATGGGAAAGTATTAAATCAATCGACTGCAATTACTCGTTATTTATCTAAAAAAGCTGGATTAGCTGGTAGTGACGATTGGGAATCTTTGTTGATTGATATCGCTGTTGATAATATTCACGATTTACGACAAGGTAAATATTACCAAGAAGTCATTATTAATAATAATAAATATTATTTATCAATGGTATTATAATATATATATGACTATATTATTTTAATAGCAATAGCATTATATGCATACGATTCAAATGAAGCAAGTAAAGAAGCAAGATATGCACTATTGATCAATGAAACAATACCGTTTTATATGAATAAATTTGAAAAAAGTGTTGAAGAAAATAATGGATACTTTGTAAATGGAAAGGTACTTATACATTTAAATATATATATATATGTTGCTTATTCATTAAATATATTTATAATTCCTCCAAAAACTAAATAGAATTTGTTTTTGAAAACATTTAATACAACTCAAATTTAAGATCAACTCTCTTTAAATATTATTTGTTAATTAAAATAAGCGTCTTTTGTTTCTTATTTGATGACATAGTGATACAGATTTTCCTAATAATTGTCATTCTTGATATCTACTTTTATTTTTCTATTTCTTATTTCTGAAACTTCAATGCATGAATAAAAAAATTGAATGATAATTATAAATGTTAACTTTTATAAAATATTTTATAAATTGTTATTGATCAGTACCTACTTGTATGTTTTAGGTAGGGTCTTTAGGTTTTTAATGTTTATGCTTAAATATAATAATAAAAACTGTGTTAAACATTAATCTTTGGTCACATTATTGATAGGTTTATGATTTTTTTTTTTTTTTTTTGGTTTTAAGACTACTTAAATTGTACGACTTTGTATCCACACAGTCTGACGTTTGTGATTATATTGTTTTATCTACTTGGTTAGTTATTTATATTTTCTTCTTTAATTTAAGTATTGTCATTTTTTTTTGTTTTTGTAATAATTAAAATTTTAATTAATAATAAAACAAATTCCTAAACATATAAACGTATATAAATGAAGTATTTTATCTTAATCATGATATTTTTTTTTCAGTTGTCATGGGCTGATTTATTTTTTGTAGCTATTTTAGACTACATGAATTTTATGGCAAAAATTGACTTATTAGAGGGTCGTCCAAATTTGAAGGCACTAAAAGAAAAAGTGTTAGAAGTACCTCAAATTAAGGCATGGGTTGCTAAACGACCAACAAATAATCCTTAAATATCAAACAGCATCAAGCAACACATTATAATAAGATGATTATATTTATTTTAAAATTAATAATACTTCATACAGATGAAATTTATTTTTACACATTTTTAATTATATAACATATTAATTTTTTTGTGTTTTGAAAATAAAGCACTTTTTAAAAGTTTTATGAAAGTTAATTAGTATACACTATATAAGTTTGTAATTTCTGTTTTATACTATATGCTTGTTAAAAACTTGGTGTTTTTTTTTCTTAGATTCTAAGTGAAATGGATGAATGTATTGATTTAACAGTAATGTGTTTTTTTTTGTGTGTACACCTCATGAGACAAGTAAAAATACAAGATCTACTTGATATTTTTGAAGTCAAAAGTAAAAAAGTTCTTATTCTTCAAATAAACTGTGAAAACCCTGCAAGTGCTAAATATCCCTCAAAACTTAAACAAAAATCTAGAACTTTTAAATGAACCAGGATATTACTTACAGAAATATAAATTTAAAACAATTAGACTTTATAGTAGTTTACACTGACAGATGGTTTCTGTTTAAAACCGTTTACGTCGTATTCAATGATTTATTATTGAATTGTAATGTAACACATCCATTACAGTTGCCAATTAAATGACGCGATAAACTCGACATATTTACAATATAGCAGAGTAAGTCCCTCTGTTTGTTAAAATATTATCTCGAGAAAATGCATACTTGAATGTATTTAAACTTAACTATTAGTTACATATTTCCATTATACTCTGTTCGCCTAAATAATATCGTTACTTCATGCATACGGCTGGTACCGAGGAGAGTGAATTGGGTGTTAACACGATGTAATCAGATTTGTGCCTACTATATTTTCTTGGCGAACGATATAATCGCAGAGAACTAAAAAGTACGTTATAATAATAATTATTTATTTCAACAAAATACAACAGTTATGTACCTATTTTGCCTATACTATACGCCGGGCAACACTATGTTTGCACGAAGTAATTAAAACAATATTATAGTATTGAACAAATGAGTACACTTCATTTTTAACAATATTTTTTTCACGCTAAAAACGATTTTTACCGTAGTCAATAACGTAGACGGCAAGTATTAAATATTTTACAATTGTTTACCACATAATATTTTTGAATATTGTAATATAATAATTAATCGCACTGTCCGAATAATATGAACAATAAGAAGTTTAGAATAAAGATATAAATTCGGCTTCCAAAGATGTACTTTTTTCTGAATTTTTTCTGGCACTGAAATTTTACAGTTATCGTATCAATTTTTTTTCAACCCGTGTAGTATACATTAGGAATTATTCATATATTTTTTAAATATTAATGTTCAAAAATATTGAGCTATTAAGATTAACCTTAGATGAAAATGGAAATAGATTTAAAAAAAGTAATTTATACATAAATTATGTTTTAATTGAAACAGAAAATAAATAAAATAATAACTTTGTAAAGTGTAAATATATAATATTGTAATTTACTTATTGATTGTTATTATTTATTTCATGGCGTTTGAAAATGTAGACTTAAGAAAATATACTAGTTTTTTTTAACTATTTTAAGTATTATAAATCAAAATTAATTTTTATGTTTTAAAATACTTTAAGCTATACGTTTTATTAAATATAATTATGAATATATGTCATTAAATGTGAAGAATAGTAGTTATATACCTTCTATAAGCAATTCGATTTTCTTATGAATTTTCTAATTATTAAATCCTTATAAAATACTGTTGAAATTATTACTTTTTTTATTCAATGTTAATAAATACTCTCAAAGTTTAAATACTTTGACAAAATATTCACCAGATAATTACAATTCATAATCGTTTTGTAAATAATGGACATTAATTAAGGTTATGTTTGTCATGTGCGATGCAGAAAAAAAGTATTATACCTACCTACATTTCATTGTTCTCTTAAACGAAATTGGAATCAGTAGGTTTAAATTGTTTTTAAATTTAATGATCCAACTTTTATTGGAATAATTTAATTTATTTAAGCGTCTAGTTTTGATTTATTGGATAGTTCTTCAATTATTATAATATAATTAACAATGGATTGGTATAAAACTTTTTGGTATAAGTTTTGTATTTTTTTTTAGAATTTCAGTTGTTATGATAGTTTAATAAATAACAATATTTTGTTTTCTATTTTCATGATTAATTCAATGAACGATAATATGAAAAAATATAGATTTTGTCGTTTAATGTAAATAGTCGTTTATGTTATTTGTTTTGTTTTTATTTTTAATAATACAGGAAGTATTTAATTTTAGCAAGGAAGATATTTTTTATTAAAGTAGGTTAGGCCTATGAAGCAGATGTGCTGAGGCAACAAAAATTGTACAATATTTAACGCCGCAAAATAACAGTGCGGAGACTCCGGGTCAGCCGTAGAATCCGAGTCGGTCCGTGGTCGTCGAGGTATCGGCGAGATACGGAAAGACTATATAGTTGACAGTGTTTTTTTTTAATAAATTGTGTTTCCGACCATTAACCGTATATTTTGTTTGAGTTACTACTAACTACACGATTCTTTCGTACTATTTTCTATTTGCTCTGAAACTGGTTAATTTTATGGTCTTTGAGGATTGAAAGTCTAAGCAGTTAGGTAGCGATATCGAATTTTGAGATCCAACTAGAACCGGTTAATTTATGGTATACAAAAATGTAAACTTCAATATTATTAACACGTTGACTGCCATGTATTCTTTTTTGTGTACACTACAAACTTGCTGTTCATGTGCAGGTATATTTTTGTTTCTTTGCCAAAATGTAAATTTAAATAATTGATTTAATATTTATTTTTTTTTATTTTATATAATTTTTATAATATATTTAAAAGACATTTCAATATAAAACATTCAAAATTTCTATCGTGTCAAAATAATGTACACGTGGTCTCCCAGATAGATTTCATTGCAAAGTATTTATTTTTATTTGTTGTTATCTAAGTTTATTTTAAGACTTCTAACATAAATTTCCAGTACTCTTTATCTAATTGTATTCATTATTATCAGTCATTTCATCATGCCTATATATAAATAATTGTTGATAATATTTTGTGTGGTTTCATTTAGTGTATTATTACGTGGTGTTTAGTAGTCAACAAATAGAAAATTTACTTGACGACAAATGACATTGATGTTCTGTCGAGCTCACTATCTGATTTTGATGACACCGACGAAGACCCCGATTGGCAAAATGATGATGAAGACAACGAAGCTAAGAATAATATTATTAATTATGAGTCTGACATAGATGATATTGAAAGTGAGTGGAATGATAACTTTGATTTATCAAACAGAAATTCAAATATAGTATTTAATCCATTCGATAATGTGTTGGTATAAAATATAAATACAGATATTATAGATACTAGTGATACTACGAATTCATTGAGTCCCTTTGATTTTTCACTTTGTTTTTTGACGATGAAGTCGTAAACCTTTTATATGTAGAAACAAATAGATACCTATGCCCATGACAAATTAAATGAAGCAAGTACAAACAGTAATTCAAGAATAAAAAAATGGATTGATATTGATAGAGATGAACTTTATGTATTTTTTGGTATAATTATGTGGATGGGGTTAGTAAAAATTCCAAGTATTTCTCATTACTGGAGAACTTCTATTTTGTACAAAACCATTCAATACCTGTGTACATGTCTCGAAATAAATTTAAATTAATATTATCTGTAATTCATGTATCAGACAACAACAATGCTTCTCAAAACAATCGTCTTTATAAAATCCACCATTAGTTGACATGTTGGTAGAAAAGTTTAATAATGTTCTTACACCAGAAAAAAAATTGTATCGATGAATCAATGGTTTCGTTTAGAGGTCGCCTTCTTTTCCGTTAGTACCTATATTGCTAACAAGAGACATCGATATGGAGTGAAGGTTTTCAAATTGTGTTGTCATGATTTTTATACATTACAGTATAAAATATATGCAGAGAAAGAAGCTGAAATTGGACAATCAGTATCTACTAAAGTTGTAATGGAACTTTTAGAACCATACTTAGATAAAGGCCGATGTTTTTCGTAGATAATTGGTATACGAGTATCGATTTGGCTGAAAAACTTCTTGAGAGAAACACTCATGTAGTAGGGACATTAATCTTATTCTTCGAATATCAATCGCGTGCCGTTATTATTATTGAACAATAGATTATTGTAAATAATATTATATTTACATTAATAATAAATTTATAATTTATATCGACAACCAGTCAAACACACATTTACAAATTTATAGTATATACTACACTACTACTACACTACTACACTACTTTATTTGGGTTTGTGGTCTAATTTATTTTATTTTAAATGTATTTATTGTCTGTATGTTTTATTATTTAGTGTAATACTAATATGTTTGTCACACAATAAAATTTTTCGCTGTGACATTATTTATACTCCGAGTAATTTTATAATAAGTGCTATAGTATTTTGTAATATTTTATATTCTACATGGTTATACCGGGAACGTGAATCATCACATTTTATATTACATTTTATTCGGAAATCGTTCTTGCTCTGTAAATTAAATTACCTATTAAATGTACCTATTTTATATTATTTTTTATACCTTAGTGTGTATGAAATCATTATAATTTGTTAAGACGTGGTAGCAGCTAGCTAAATTTGAATTAAAATTTTTTATATTTAAACATTTAATATACTACACATTTACATTACTCCATTAGTCAAAATTATCAGTTACATTTTTTACTGTTAAACTAAAAAAGATGGGTATTAATTATTATTATTATTATAATTGAATATTCTTGAGCTACAGAGATAAAATGGTTTGGATAATTATGTAATTTGTTATTTATTACTTTGTGTTACTATTAGCTATAAATTGTACTTTTATTGATAAAATTAATTGCACAACAGCAATACGTAGGAGATTATAAATATATTAATAAATAAGTTGTCTGCATAAATTGTGAAAATCCATTATTTTTTTTATCTGTTGGGCCAGAAGTGCTACTCTATGTTATGCTGCTATATAATAACTTTTAATGAAAGTGGTTTTTTAAAAAACACTAATCAAGCCAATCAGAAATCAGAATACGGTAGACCTACATAAACAAAGCACTCCATGTCAAGTGTGTAGGCAAACAGGATATATACCTATACACAACGGCTGTAAGAACATACTTAGCGGGTTATTTAACAATCTCTCGTACATCTGATAAACACATAATAATCGAAAACTTGAAGTTCCAATTAAAAAGGGAAAACCACATTCGACCTTATACTTCATAGTATACTTAACAATGAAGATATAGAAGAACAGTGCCGAGGGTAAGCATAAAACGAGAACTACTACGAGTGGTCCAAGATACTATATAACTACCAGTGAAATTTAACTGCAAAACAAACTTGCAACATTTCTCAAATCTTCAACAGTTAACCGAAAAATTTAGAGATCCAGGATTCAATATAGACGCCAGAAACTATGAGGCGGTTATTTACTCAATATTCCCCCAGACGAACTTACCAGACAGAAATAGTTTCGGCATTCCGAGAGGGGGGAGGGAAGACTAAGAGACAGCGACTATACATTTCCGACAGCGAACGAGCTCGGCAACGATGACCGGAAAAGACACCGATATGAAGCCACTTTTAAGTCATAAGTACTAGGCAGCAGTAATCGACGAATTCGCCCTTTTCAACCAGCCAAAGGCTTCGATTCACTTGGCCAGTTGACCAGTACTGCTCGAAAAGAATTAGCGAGAAAGACCGGGAAAACACACTCCGAACGCAGAACGACGTATAATATGATAGCCATGCGTAATGGCATCGTACGACGACAGTCTCCGCGACTGTCGTTGGCAACGACAGATAACGAAAGACAAAATATTTATATTTTTTGTTATAATTTATAATTATGTTATGAAACAAAAATCAGGAGACTTTGTTCTCACCATATTCGTTGAGAATTAAACAGTTGCAAAGTTTTATTATCAAACAAAAAACTACTGAACTTAATCCTGAACTAACATTATAAATTGAACTATAAAATACAAGTGATCCGAGTATTCCACTCAAGGGAAAGCTAAATAGTAAATACCACTGGGGTTCGTTTAGTCGTTCTTATAATGGAAAAATGTATTTATAAAAAAAAAAAATTTTAATTACTTCTATTAATAACAATAATAACTAACTTTTATGGCCTGGGTTTATCGCAGTTTATTAAAACATAATATATAAACACGATGATATTACTCAAGTAGATACATGTTTTATGTATTCAACACAAACGCTGCTTAATGATGGTAATACAATTTACGTAATGATATGTAATAAATGTGTAATTATACATTAATATTTATATATATCTATACATTATATTATGCAGTCATAGTTACTTATCACTTATCAGTTGTATCAATTACTCCTTATTCGGGTCGAACGGCAATTATTATTTTAATTTTATCAAACGTACGGCTATTAGAATAATTTGTTTATTTTTTTTTAATTAATTAATTAAACACTAAAATTTGGTGATAAATTAAATGCCCTTTTTTATTTGATGAATTATTTATTGATTTTTAATTTAGTCACATTTATTAGTTATTACACTTTTGAGCTTGGCGATTGACGACGAATTGGTCGCAGTTGTCCGTACGTTTAAGTTTTAAAATAGGTGCAACGATCCGATTTGAAACGCTCTGCTTGTGTACTTATTTTTTAATGGCCAATAATTATTAAAGCGCCTTTATATAAAATGATAAAATATAATTAGTATAATAACATATTCCATTATAGTATATATGTATAATAATTAATATATTTTTGTTATACCTATTCAATAATAGTGGTACATAACATATTAATCTTTTTTATAATTTTTATTTATGACCAATTAATTATTATAATATTTTTTTTTTATTTAATTAATTATAATAAAATAACTAATATTGTTATTCTTTGTTTTTAAAAATGTATTTTCTTTCAAATTTTCTTAACTTAAAACATTTATGAAAAATGTACTTAATATACATTTTTAGATTCTTAGTAGAGTGAAGAATGTAATGATATCATGATGCGCGTTCTTTTGTATATGAGTACATGATAAGTTGTCGATAAAATGGTTCAATTTTCAAAAATGGGGGTGGTTTTGAATATAAAATTGGATCTAGTATGTACTTTAAAGAGGTCAAACTTAAAAATTCTAAGTACACATTTTGAACAACTGGGAAAAACAAATAAAAAATTAAGGATAAAAAGAAATTTTACGCAAATCCTATTTTTGATAAAATTGACTTTGTTTTTTTTTTTTTTTTTTTGTAACTCGAAAACGAAAAAACTAGATATTTGAAATTTTTGCTAAATGTTAATATTATAATTTTTATTTTACGATAACATTTTCATTTTTTTAAAATTTTTTTTTATAAAAGTCAATAAAAAGTATTTACCGACTAAAAATACTTGGATATTTATTAAAAGAATTCAGAAAAGATATTCTCATATCTATAAAAAAAATATTAAAAACGCATAGCAACAATTTTTTTGTATGCATTTCAAGTTAGAATTTTGACGTAATCGTCAAAATCGCAAAATTTGCAAACTAATTTGTAGCTGAAAATCCATAAAAACTTTTCTTTTTGTATCTAAATAGTATATACGATTTCTCATAAATAGTTCATATTGAAATCATACAATCTAAAAATATAAAAACAATTATTTGTCATAGACATTTTAAATTCCAATTTGGACAAAGTTACTTACGTATTTAAACAATAAATAACGATATTATATTAATAATTTTGTTATACTTTTAAAAAATTATTCGTGGAAACTTAATTAAACACTATTATAAACTTAACATTACGCAATAACATTTTTGATTTTTTTTTTAAATAATATTTATTATACTAATTAGGTACTATAAATCTATTTTTATTGTTTTACAGTATTTACAGAAAGATGTTATTTAATTTTGAGTTAATTAAGTTGTACTTTACCTAATACTTAATCGTTGGTATAATTATATATTATTATAACAATAGTTAAGTTCTTATAATATAATTAAATGCAATATTTTCAAAAAAAAATTAAATCAACCTACTATAATACTAATAGTGAGATAAATAAGAAAAATAGGAATGAATTATTGTTAACATTAAATATTTTTGGTTAGGTTAGGATTAACAAAAGAAAAAGGTTATTATTATGGTACGGTGGTGGTATGGATACGTGAACATTTTCCAATTGTGTTGGTGATATGCGGATATAAAAAGATTGAGAACTGTTGCAATATTTAAGGTATAGAGTATAACTTTATACGAGTTTAAATACAAATATATAGTGTACCTGTATAATTACGTGTATAACTCAAACATAAACAAGTGCAATAGTTTAATTTAGCTTCTTATTCTAAAATTATTTATTTATATTTATTTAAAAATAGTTATTACATTGTCTATTATATTGAAAATTTCCTATTTGTTTCCTGATTTGTAACACTTTTGGTGTTCATATTACATTCATTGAAATTGATTATTCACAAAATCCGTCCAATAATTGTTATTGTTGTTTATAAATTATAATATAAATAAGTGAAAAAGTAGGTATTTTCTTATTTTTTTTAATACAATAATACGTTATAGTAAATATTGTAATATAGTGTAATATCACAAGCACAAGACGACGCATAATTGCGGAAATAAAAACGTTATCGATAAATGTAAATCAGATGATATTCAATGTATTATTATAATGAACTCTTTATTAGTATTATAATATCCAAAGTAGAAATATATTTATGAACATAAATTTTATGGTCTTTAAATAAATCGTATCAATGTTAATTTTAATAGTAGTTACCAAGTCATTATGTTATTGCGTGCTCGGCGGTCACACATGTATATGCATGTCTGGGTTAATTTTGATAAATTAAAATAATTATTTCGTACCCTGTAGCTTTGGTTAATTACCTACTTGAAAAAATTACAATTATTCGTTACATTTTCAAAATTTTTCATTACATGTTTATTTTTAAGTATAAATAAAATTACTTTACTTTTCAAACAAAACTGTAACGCGACTCTGTAGTTGTGGTCAACGGTAATATTAATTTTTAGATTTTTATCATTCATCGTATGACGTATGGGCTCATGAAATTTAAGGTTTCGTTCCTTGAAAATTCGTTATGTAAATACGCGTAGTTAAGCTTTGCTATTTTGTATCATTGAAAAAAATTAAGAAGTTTTTAATCCAGAGTAACTATTTAAAATAAATATATAGGAACTAAAAAAACGGAAGTAAAATTACTAGAACCTAAAGCTTAATTTTAAAATTTTGAATTCTTTATTTCCTATTTATAGGATTGTAGTACCTAAATGATTTTTTGATTTCTTGTATTTTAATACTACTGAATAAATTTCTTTTTTTTTTATTTAAAAGAATATTTACAATGTATTTCTACAATAATAAGCATGATGACAAAATTAATTAGAATAAAAAAATTAACATTTAATGTAGTGTTAATGAAAAAATCAAATTAAAATACATTTACTTCAGAAGTCCAGAACATAGAAAAAAGGCTAAAACAAATTCAAATATTATTTAAAAAATTAAAATCGGACTTCTTTATTATTATTTTTTTTATTATTGTTTTAAACGAATGAAAGAACAGGCAGCATTATTTAATAGTTTTAAAGCTATAATACTCTTACACTTCTCATGGTCACCTCACTCATAACTTCTGAGTCCTCGTTACATTAAGTTAGAGGTTACCGAAGGGTTGGTTGAATTAATGATTCTATATCGTAGATACGAGATACCTAATTATAGCCAATAGGTATGCCAACGATCTACCTATAAGCTGTAGTTACATATATTGGTAAAACGACCTTGTAATTTGTACATCATATTGCATCAGGTCTATAAAAATATAAGATTTGATATTCAATTATTATTCATTATTACATATTCTGTGGTAAATTATTTAGATGCACGATAATTTTTCGTTGAAAATTAATAAAAACGTGTAGATTTGATTGTAGTTTTATAACAGTTTAAAAGACTAAAGATTTGAACGCAAATTTTTGTACGCCGAGCACAGGTTGTAATAATGCTTTACCATTTTGGCAACACTGAAATAACGCATTCCTCCTATTTAATGCGTGCGATTAAACGGTCACGGACGAAATACCATCAATAATGTATTATAATTATTGTAATTACACGTTATTATTGTTATCGTTGACGTTATTATAATAATATACTGGGAAATGGGAATAGGAGAATAGGCGATGTGATCATTATCGTTGCAATTTTCACGAATAGGCGTGGAATGTGAATCTACTTGATCATGAGCGCCACCGTCGCACCGTCATGCGTCACAACTCGCCTAAAGATAATAAACAACAAACCGAACCCATCCACTATAATCCCCCCCCCCACACTAAGATACCAGAAAAACGACCTCGAGACGAGTTATTTTGTATTATATTTATTAATTTTACTTGGTACCTATCATTCGCTGATTCACCGCTAGTGCTCAGTGCTTACCAATTATTTGTTAGTTGATGTCGTTGATGGTCGACTGTGCTCTGTGTACTATTGATCTGGTTAACAATCACCGGAGGAATTTCGTTAATAAATTGTTTATATTCTTAGGTATCTATTTTTATTAATACATATTCAGTTGGATATTACATAAAAAGAATATCTAATAATCATAATTCGTTAACAATGTTTAACTATTATTTTTGTTTAGTATAACAAATTTTTTTCGAAAATGTCGTCTTACAAAGTCACGTATTTCAACGTCACTGCTTTGGCAGAACCCATCAGATTTCTTCTGTCCTATTTAAACATCGATTTCGAAGATTTTCGTTTTGAACGCGAACAATGGCCTGCACTCAAACCAAGTAAGTTTTTATTAAAGATTAATTGAAGTTACCTTAATATCTTTCACTGTAAGTTATTTCACAGCACTTAATAGTATAGTATGGTGCTTAAATACTTTATTAACTTGATCCCTAAATCCTAAATTATTTGTTATTTAAGTAGATACTTGTTTCAAATTTTAGATACAATAGTTGGTATTATAGACTAGTACAGAGGTTCTCAAACTTTTCAGCGCAGCCTCCCCCCCCTTTTAGTTAACCCCAGACCTGCGCCCCCCCCCCCCATAAAAATAATTTTAATAGTCATGTTTAGAGTAAAAAAATGTTAAAAACAAACAACAAATATTGATATTAATATTACAAATTTATTTTAAAATAAAATGTATAATACAATGCAAAACGCGATTATTATTACGGACATTTCACAATTTTTTTTTATTTTTTCTACCAATGCAATGTTGATTTTTAAAATTGTCTTGCGCCCCCCTCTCCGGAAGGTCGCGCCCTACACTTTGAGAACCTCTGGACTAGTAAACTAAGTTTATGAGTTTAGCATTAATTCCAATCTGTTTAATTGTTCGATAACATATTCGTAAATAGAAATTTTAATAAAACTGTAATTTATTTCATGAATCAAATTTTTAGTATTTTTTTCTATTCTCTTTTATCAAACATTTACTTTCATGTTTTATTTTAGTTATCAGGTATTTAAAATTGTTTTTATTAACTAAATAGAATTTATTTACTTAGCATAAAATATACATAGATATTAGGGATAAAATGTTTTACCTAAATAATATTTTACTCATTAAAATACACAATGCATATAATAACTAAAACGTGTTAAAATTTTTTTTTAAAGGATTTATTTTTATTCATTATTTATCAAATCTTTAATTGATTTTAGGTTTTAACTTGTTTTATATCAATCAATTTAATTTATAACTTTTATGTACCTAATATCTTATTGATAAATAAATAATTTACATAATATGCTAACCATGCACATATCTATTTCAGTTTAACAAGAAAATATCTAAATTAATTATCTAATAAATTTTTATATAATCAACTTACTCTTTCAGTACTCATATCTAGGTACTTGGGAGGGAGCTTTAATAACCATTAATCTAAAAATTTTAATATTAATTGAACTATCAAATATTTATTAAATTTGGTAGTATTATTTATTTTATTTATTTATTTATATATATTAATGCCCTTTCGGGCAGTGTATACAAGTGATACTGTATAACATAGAAGATTTATAGTAATAATTATAGAATTATAAAATATATGGAATCGTGAAAAAAAATATTAAATTTCAATTTCAATATTTATACAATTGGTACTTATCAGTTATTTATCTGAAACGTAGATATAAACGGTATAGTTTATAAATTCATTGCTAGAAGACTGGTACATGAAAAGTAGTTGTGGATTGAGTATCAAAGGTAAGAACTTGCCAGCTTACTTTTTCAAGTATTTCAGGGCATCTACTACTTTCAAGGTATTACTTTAATTTATAAAGAATTTAATGTGAATGATTTTCATGCTTTAGACTTCAAATTTTACGATTAACTTGTTGATTTATTTATTATTTAATTTATAGTTGGTTATACTTGTGCAAAAATTATAATTAAATTCATGGTATTTTTATTTATTTTAATTAATATTAGTACAATGGTTCTCAAACTTGTTTATGTTCACGGAACATTTATTATAACTATACAGTTTGATGGAACACTATAGAAAAAAATGATAAGAAGCAAACAAAAAAAATGTATTTATTAAAAATTTAATAGAATCATAAAAGTCTATATTCTAAGAATAGATTGTGTATTAAAATATAAAATACAATATATTTGACAAAAAATTTGTCGTAAATAAAATAATATAATATGTATCAATGATATGGTGAAAATATTATCCTGGTGTATTTTTTTGAACACTGTTTCTATCATAGATGTATAATACTTATATTTATATGCATCAAACCTATAAAACATATTATTATTATTGATTTGTAGTAAATTAAAATAGTTTTATAAGCAAAGTTGGGTAAGCATAAATCCCTAATTATGTATCTGATAATATTTGTACACGAGTTGTTTACTATCTGTAATATATTATACTATAGTTTTGATGTGTTATTACTGTTTATATTTGTGTAACTCTAGATAATATATTCTTAATTTATTAGTTAAATATTAAGTGTCATGTTGATTTTATTTGTTTTAGCCATGCCATTTGGCAAAGTGCCAACATTGGAAATCGATGGGAAAGTATTAAATCAATCGACTGCAATTACTCGTTATTTATCTAAAAAAGCTGGATTAGCTGGTAGTGACGATTGGGAATCTTTGTTGATTGATATCGCTGTTGATAATATTCACGATTTACGACAAGGTAAATATTACCAAGAAGTCATTATTAATAATAATAAATATTATTTATCAATGGTATTATAATATATATATGACTATATTATTTTAATAGCAATAGCATTATATGCATACGATTCAAATGAAGCAAGTAAAGAAGCAAGATATGCACCATTGATCAATGAAACAATACCGTTTTATATGAATAAATTTGAAAAAAGTGTTGAAGAAAATAATGGATACTTTGTAAATGGAAAGGTACTTTTGCTTATTCATTAAATATATTTATAATTCCTCCAAAAACTAAATAGAATTTGTTTATGAAAACATTTAATACAACTCAAATTTAAGATCAACTCTCTTTAAATATTATTTGTTAATTAAAACAAGCGTCTTTTGTTTCTTATTTGATGACATAGTGATACAGATTTTCCTAATAATTGTCATTCTTGATATCTACTTTTATTTTTCTATTTCTTATTTCTGAAACTTCAATGCACGAATAAAAAAATTGAACGATAATTATATATGTTAACTTTTATAAAATATTTTATAAATTGTTATTGATCAGTACCTACTTGTATGTTTTAGGTAGGGTCTTTAGGTTTTTAATGTTTATGCTTAAATATAATAATAAAAACTGTGTTAAACATTAATCTTTGGTCACATTATTGATAGGTTTATGATTTTTTTTTTTTTTTTGGTTTTAAGACTACTTAAATTGTACGACTTTGTATCCACACAGTCTGACGTTTGTGATTATATTGTTTTATCTACTTGGTTAGTTATTTATATTTTCTTCTTTAATTTAAGTATTGTCATTTTTTTTTTGTTTTTGTAATAATTAAAATTTTAATTAATAATAAAACAAATTCCTAAACATATAAACGTATATAAATGAAGTATTTTATCTTAATCATGATATTTTTTTTTTCAGTTGTCATGGGCTGATTTATTTTTTGTAGCTATTTTAGACTACATGAATTTTATGGCAAAAATTGACTTATTAGAGGGTCGTCCAAATTTGAAGGCACTGAAAGAAAAAGTGTTAGAAGTACCTCAAATTAAGGCATGGGTTGCTAAACGACCAACAAATAATCCTTAAATATCAAACAGCATCAAGCAACACATTATAATAAGATGATTATATTTATTTTAAAATTAATAATACTTCATACAGATGAAATTTATTTTTACACATTTTTAATTATATAACATATTAATTTTTTTGTGTTTTGAAAACAAAGCACTTTTTAAAAGTTTTATGAAAGTTAATTAGTATACACTATATAAGTTTGTAATTTCTGTTTTATACTATATGCTTGTTAAAAACTTGGTGTTTTTTTTTTCTAAGATTCTAAGTGAAATGGAAAGTGTATTTTTATTTTTATGTCATCACTTTATGGGGCAAGTAGAATGCAAAGATCTACTTGATATTTTTAAAGTCAAAAGTAAAAAAATTCTTTCATTTCAAAATAACTGAAAATCCCTTCAAGTTCCACATATACCTGAAAACTCAAAGAAAAATCTGGAATTTTTAAATGAAACTAGAATTTGAAAAATCATTTTATTTTTTTGTTTTAGTGTAATTTTTATAACAAATAATCATAGATACTTGGAATTTTCACTAAATATTTATGTTGGTATTTCCAATAAATAGTAAAATAATCTATATATTTTGGACCATTTATTGATGTTTTAATTTTCAAATTTTTTTACTTCAATGAATTGTTTGCTGTGCCAGAAATTTAAAACAAGATTATTTTAAGTTTACTATCTAATGTTAAAAAATTAAAGAACAGAATAGTCACATTTTCAATAACAATCTCAGCATGCTGATTCCAGTTCAGTTTAGTGTATAATATATTTGTATAGTAAAGTATATTCAGTGAAAGTATATATTTATGTATAATGTTATTGATAACATAAAAATATTATTTTTTCTAAATGTTTTTCACACATTACAATATTAAGTCTATCAGCTTATATCATGAATAATTATGTACCTACAATAGCATGTTAAACTCTTAATTTGAGTATACATAACAATTTGTAAAAGTATAATTAAATTAATTTTTTTATTAAAATTGACGCTAACTGACTTTTTTTAAATACAACATATTAATATACAGTGAAACTTCTATAAGTTGAAATTCAAGGAAAATGCAATTTTTTTGAATTATCAAGGTTTCAGAAAATAAATTAAACTTTAAAGAGTTTTAAATGTATTATCATATTTTATTTTTGTTGCAAATTTATAAAAATAATTTTTGGTATTATTTTGAGTTAGGTTCTTACACCTAATATTGTCAATAGTATTTTCTACCTCATAAATCAAAATTTACTTCATCATCCACATCACTAGAATGTTCGGCAAATGTCCTAAGCAATGTGAGAGCAGTTTTTGCTTGTTTTACTGAAACATGAGGTACGTACTGTCTCAAATGACTTTTCGTGCCATTTTTTAAAATTTTCAAGCCAATCATTACTGTCTTTAAATTTTTCGTGGCTTAATGATTTTTAAAATTCTTCTGATTTTTTAGAATAGAACCACAGATCCGCAGATACTGATAAATAGTATTGGATAATTTAATGACACTGGTAAATAGAATTAACATTTAATTGTAAGAACCACCAATCACTAATCATCTATATTCAAAATGTGGAATTTTCGAGTTATCTATAGTTTTTTTCGAGTTATCGAAGTTTTCACCTAGGAACGAAATGTATTTTGACTTATTAAGGTTTTCGACTTATAAAGGTTCTACTGTAATAACTTCAGTTAAGACTAAGTTTGATTATAAGAGTAAGTAATGATATGAATCGTTTAAATGATGAATAAAAAATGTACCTCCATATTAAAAATGTTAAAGATAGTTTACATTACGCATCATTTTTGGAAGTGAAGGATTCTTGGAAAAGTTAGACTTACTGTTGGGAGATAAAAAGAACACTGACGAATAGCAGTATTGGGAAAACGAAAATCAAATAATTCAAAAAGCCTTGGAGCGTTGACTTGGCACTTGATTAGACCTAGAATGAAGTTGGTACTAAATTTATCACGCCTAGCTGAAAAGGATCTAAGTTAAAGGGTTTGACTAGTAGGTAAATTATTATGTTTTAAGATGAGAAATTGAGGTCAAAACCAGCGAAGCTCTTAAAACAAATCTGTATACCCGTTTAATCCGGTAATGTTGGCGGTGGATTATTCATATAAATTTGTGATATAAGGATATTATTGGAATAATAATATATTAACGATATTGTGTACGTGTGTCGGTTAAAAAAAAAAGATCATAGATAAGTGGTTACATAAAACACTGTTAGGTACCCCGTAATTATGACGGTGATGGTAAAGGTGCCATAAAAATAGATATGATGTTACTTTTAAATTTTAAACATAATTTTGTACAATTGAATCTGGTAAAATGAATTGTTAGATACTCAGTATATTGATATAAACTGCTAATAGTTATTAATTATTTGTAAATTTTTAATTCAATTACCTATCTACTATATTTTGCTATGGACACTAAAACCTTTTGTTAATTATTTCATTCCATTAACTTAGACTAAAATTTAATTCTGTTGTCTTGGACGTATACTAATGTTCTTCATTAAGATAGGTACATTAATTGTATGTGTTTACTCGCAATGTAATTTTTTTTTGATTCAAAATCGATATTTATCAATGAACTATTTATAGTTAGTATAATTATAATTTATAATACAAAATTTTATTAAAGCTTAAGCTTAGTGGTTGGATAGTATTGGGTACCTATTTAAGTGTTTGTTATTTATCTAAATATGTATGTATGTATGTATATATATAATATAATACATTGTATTATATTTATGTAGTGAGATATTTATAAATGTTTATATATTTCTATTTTTAACATAAACGTTTATAAGTTAGTTAAATTGCATATTTATAGTTATATTTTAATAATTACTAGGTACCTATTTAATATATATGATTCGTTTTTGATAATATAATTTTTACATTATTAATATTTATTTTACTGTATTGTCGATAGAACAACATTACTAATAAAAATATAAATTTAAAACAATAAAACCTTAGTAGTATACACTGACAGATGGTTTCTATTTAAAACCGTTTACGCCGCATTCAATGATTTATTATTGAATTGTAATGTAACACATCTATTACAGTTGCTAATTCAATGACGCGATAAACTAGATTTATCTGCAATATAGCTAAACAAAAACCTCTGTTTATTAAAATATTGTTTCAAAAACAAGCACACTCGAATGTATTTAAACTTAACTATAAGTTAGTTTAAACAAGTAATAAACTAGTTATGTAAATACAAATACGTCTATACTATTCATAATTATAAAAATAATTATTACCTAACCAGTTTTTTATTATCAACTCTAATAAAGTGTTCTCGAATTATAATTTTATTATGACATGATTTTTATACATTTTGTTTAATTCAAACATTTTTCATGGACTGCTCTCTCATTGTTTTATAGATTTTTCGTTTTAGATATCCCCATAGTTGACTGTATACATGTCTCGGTTACAGGTATATATTTCTATTATACTCTGTTCGCCTAAATAATAATATGGTTACTTCATGCGTACGGCTGGTGCCGAGGAGTGGTGAATTGGGTGTTAACATGATGCGATAAGATTTGTGTCTACTATATTTTCTTGGCGAACGGAATAATCGGAGAGAACTAAAAAGTACGTTATAATAATAATTATTTATTTCAACAACAGAATACAGCAGTTATGTATCTATTTTGCCTATACTATACGCCGGGCAACACTATGTTTGCACGAAGTAATTAAAACAATATTATAGTATTTAACAAATGAGTACACGTTATTTTTAACAATATTTTTTTTACGCTAAAAACGATTTTTACCGTAGTCAATAACGTAGACGGCAAGTATTAAATATTTTACAATCGTTTACCACATAATATTTTTGAATATTGTAATATAATAATTAATCGCACTGTCCGAATAATATGAACAATAAGAAGTTTAGAATAAAGATATAAATTCGGCTTCCAAAGATGTAATTTTTTCTGAATGTTTTCAGGCACTGAAATTTTACAGTTATCATATCAATTGCTTTTCGACCCATGTAGTATACATTAGGAATTATTTCTATTTTTTTTTTACGTTTTTTTGTAAAAAAATGTGTATTTTACTTTGTTAAGAATCTTTATTACTGAAAAATTGTAAATCATTCTTTTAGACAACTCGTTCTTATCACTATTTAAGTACTTTTTCTAGTAGATATAATTATCAAATATAAGAAGATAAATTAATTAGAGTAAAACATATAAAAAGAAAATTTGAGAGAAGAACGCAATTTTTAGCTACTATATAGAGTTTATTGGATAAGTTATTGTCGGCCGATTAAAAACATTACTGAAAATTCGTAGTTTAATGTCGCATATATGAAATAATCAGAGACTAATTTTTATAATGGTTATAATTTTAGGTGATATGTTATGATATTAATTAATAAATATAAATTTTACATTAAAAACATTACAATGTTATCAGAAATAAAAAAATATTAAAAAAATGATGATTGAACGAGTAAATTTGACCAGAAATTTAGAATTTTTTTAAATTAACTATAAATTGTTTTGACATTCAATAATTAATTACTCCGAGTAAAAAATATATAGCTAGGTTACGATAAGAGTAGGTACATTTTAAATATGGCCACAAATAGCTACTGACAGTGTTGTAAGACAATCAGTTCTTTTCCAATATTTTTAAATTCAAACCGGAATTAGATGGAATAAGGAGTTTAGTGGTACTGAGAACATTTTTGATTAGATGACAGGGTATGTGCAATGGGCCTTAAGCTTGGTTAAAAAGCCCTTTATTTAACCAATTAAATTTAAAATTAATTAAAACTACGTTCATGATACACCTTCACGATTATTTTGTAGATTTTTTATAATTTTTTCGAAATCAACAAACACATTTACGTATAAAATTCCCTATAAGTACTTAAGTGCTAATTATTTTATATTTTTAATTAATATAGATTTTACAAGAAAGCTGTCGAGTGTTTATACTTAAATATTACATTTAAATATTTAATTGAAAATTCAATACATTAGCAGTTCTACTCGGTACCTTATATTATTATTTTTATTTTTTTGATCGTAAATTTAAACTTTACCATAATTATAAATTGATTATAATTTTCAATCATTAATTTTTGATCTTTATTTTTTAAATATGCAGTTTTTAGAACTTTGAATAATGAAAATAATAAATAATATATTCATTATTTATAGTGACTAACATGTTTTTTATTCTAACAAATAATTATATAAATATTTTTTGAAGTAAAAATAATATTGATAAAATATAATTAATCAGCTTGTATGACGAACAACTTTATTTACAGTTTAATTTTTACAGCATAGATCATAAACATATTTTACTGAATTACCCGATTGTAGTAACGATGTCCAATATAAACTTTCATAATATACTCATTTATTTGTATAGTATTGTAAAAAAATATATCTAATTTGTAAATTTATGTTTTTTTAGCAGAATGATATCTTGTTTATTCTTTTATATTTTTAAAAAATAGTTTAGCTTATGATTTTATCAGCACATAATTTATTGGATTGGTATTTAGAGAGACGTTTATATTGAACACAGATTATCCAAGCGAGTAATACATCGACGGTCAAAATAATGGGCATAGACCAATTGTGCCTAAAACAAAATTTTTTTTTAGGGTCACTGTACCAATTGCGTTCCTTATATTTTAGGGTCAGTATATCAATTGCGCTCCTTGTATTTTAGGGTCAGCGTACCAATTACGCTTGTATTTAAATTTTTCTATCTTCAGCTATGAAAATATTATTGTTCTATCTAATTCCATCAACATCGATATAAACAATCTACACACAAAAATGCTTAAAAATTAAAAACTTATTTATTGATTAATTGATTACTGATTTATGTGACTGATTATAATATATTTTATAACAGTATCAAGAATTTTACAAAATATTATTATTACGCATATTTGATAGTACAAGTATGAATTTGAGTGATAGCAAAAATAAGTTTTCATTATCGTAGGATATTTATCAGCCTAATTGTTTCATTGCACAATATACTCGTAAATTGTACTATATAGGATAACACATTGATGATAACCGTTACTTATGTATTTTTGTTTAGTATTAGTTTGAGTTGTTTGACATTACAATATGGATTGTTTTAAGCAAGCTCTTAATGAAAAAGGTAAACCTTTGTTACTCCATGATGATTTTAAGTTTTGAAAATGTACTAAATCAAAAAATGGAATTAAGTGGAGGTGAACAGCAAAATCGTGTCTTTAAAATTTATTATCTGATTAAAGTAAAACGGTGTTTTTAAAATCTAACTATAATTGATGTGTGTATCCGTTTATTATACAGTTATAATTAACTATTAAGTTTACATTAAGTAGGTATTTTAAAATGTTTTGAGCACAAGTGGTCTATCGACCCTCAAATGTATACAGCGCAATTGGTAAAATAGTAATCTTAAGCGCAATTTGTAAACTCTCGAAACAATTACAATAACCGGTATGATCTACTAGTAAATTTTACATAAAATGTATCATAAAAACAGTAATACTAAATTTAATAATAATATATTAAATATAACTTAACTATCGTGTTATAACACATTATAATATAGTATACATATTAAGGTTTTTAACTATATAGTTTTAAAAAATAAATGAACAATCATAATACATTATTAAATTATAATATGAATATATACTCGTAATAATATTGATCTAGACTAATATTGATTTTGAAATCAATGTATATTGTAAACATACATTTAAATATTAAATACCTAGTGAACGTTTAATAGCTTTTGAGCCATACGTAACATATTTGAATGTTTTTCTGAATAAATTTGTTTTTCCCAATTATAATTTCTTATAGTACATTTTTAAATACTAAATAATATTACTTAATATTCAATATTCATAATACTCTATGTTATTATTACAACAGCTTACAACAAGTATCATTTTACATAATTCGGTGATAGTTGGTGCTTCGAGGTTGTACAGGGAATATATTAACTAATATTTTTATATTAGATATTTTTATGTATTCACAAATATACAATTGTGTACGAAATAATATAATGAATCTTATAAAATAAAAATATGTAATGATAACATTAATGGAAGGTCATTATTATAAAGACAACAATTGGTATAGGATTAATAAACGATAATTTATTATACACTTTAAAATTGTTACCTACTTTTATATATTATTAAGAAAGTAGTATTATATAATAATAAAAATATATAAGGTAACTAAATCAGAGACTGATAGTATTTTATGTTTATTTAATCCATTCAGTATTGAAATATTATAAAAATGTATGATTTAAAATTTTTAATATAATATCAACAGATACTAGATGGAGATCACTGTTGTATAATATTTTTTCGATATATATATTTTTTAAATATTGTTTTGAATAATAATCAGTACATAACAACAATAAAATAGGTATGTATTAGTGAATTAAGAAAAAAAATATTTAAAATTATGACCGATTAATTATACAACTGTAACCCATAAACCTATAATATAAAGAAAAAATTGACACGAATATATTGTTAAATATATATTAATGGTAACGGTTAATAGAAATGCAAAGAAATACAAGTTGCAGGTACAAGAAGTATTGTAGATTGGGAAAATTCTCGATGAACAATAAAACGTTATCTACTGTGTCATTTTTTTCATGTAAATTTACAATTTAATATATATAGTGGCCATATCCGTATAACTTAAAATCGGTTATGGAACAATATATATTATACAGCCGCTACACTGCATTGTAAATACTTGATGCCGTTTAGATTTATTTCTACTTTGAACTTCCTGTGATATAACGACTTTGCGTAGTTGATACATCTTGTTGTCGTTAAAATTGATATATATATATATTTGTTCGGTATACGAAGGATTTCGGTAAGTCGACAACAACGAAAAATATATCTTCAGAATCGTCTCATTTATAGGTATAGGTAATAAATAATAATTGAATAGAGAAGTAATCAATAGTTAATTTTTTTTTGGCAATAAACAGTTACTGTGTGAATGATCGTCGTAGTCGGTTTTATTATTATAGATATAGATTATTGTTATGACACAATTATCGATTTGCAAGTTTTCGAGAAATTCACAACATCAACTCCGTGGTAATATATTTTTATTCCATGTTCTTGATAAATAATAATAAAACAGAATTGCCGAACATTTACTACATAATTTGAGTATATCGAATAACATAAATTTGACCATATCCGTAAAGAAAAATGAATCTGAACAAAAATGCTTTTTGACGCCACAAAAAAAGAATACCTTCATTCTATGTATTATATAATAAGTGCTGCATGAGAGTATAAGTAATCTTTAAGCTATTTAGTTTATTTGAGTGGAGGTATACTTGAACACATTTCCGTTGTTTAAATGAAACAAGGGTTGATTTTATGAGTGCTTGTCAGACAAAACTTCGACTTTAAGAGGAGTTAGATGTTTGTAGGTAGAAATAAGGGTTAAAGGTTTGGTAAACAAAGACAAGAAACCGTTTCGATCTCTTTAATTATTAGAAGTAAATATATGAATAGCGTACAGACTAATTAATCTTTTTTACGATTGACCAGTCAGTAAAACCTAAAACGTTTAATCAAATCTCAGATATTTGGATGCACAAATCAATTAGAAACTTATTGGATGACCGTAGAGCTTTTAATTATATATACCTATAATTAAAAAAGAAAATCAAAATAATTAAATTTATTATTTGCGTCAATAAAATATCACACATGCGTAATAGCCTATGAAATTATATTGAGTTCCTCTAAAAAGTAACTATGAGTATTTTAATAAAAGAACACAACAGGACAGCTGCTGAGAAACCATCACAATAGTATGGTACGTGATCAGAGTACCATGGTGGTTATCATAATTTTTAAGTTGTGACTGTAGTGACAAAAGAAACCTACGGTTTAACGCAAAATTATAATCGGAAAATTGTAACAAAACAAGCACATTAAATATTTAGTTTTAGTTCACGAAGAGGGTTTGTTGAAAATACTGATAACAAAATATTCCGTTGTTTTGAAAATTGATTAAAAAATAAAATTACAAAAATCAAAAACAGCTTAATAAAAATCAATAATAATAGTAATAAAAACTACAGTAATTTATTTCTACTACCTATATAATATGTTTTTTTTTTTAAACTGAACGCTAAAAACTAGGTCATTTTTTTCATGTTTGGTTTTAAAAAAGATACATACATTATATATTATATTCAATTTTTGATAACTAGAATTATCTTAGACTCATGGGACTTGAGAGTTATAAATATCCCACTGCATCAATATTGTTTATTATAGATTTTATTTTTTGAGAATGTTTTTATACTTATATTAAAGTTAAAACAAAGAAAGTTTTGTAGTTTTAACTATCTAAAACTATTCTGAAAATTAATCAATTTCCATTTTTTTCTCGCAAAAAGACACACACAATATACACGAACATATCCAGACTTATAAGTTATAACTATCTTGTTTTTAATTTTAATAAAAGGAAAAAATATTGAGATTAAATTTTTAAGTTCTTTCTACTTTTTGGTCTTTTATCATTCCTTTATGGCTTATATATAAATAACCCAAAAGGAAACTCGTTATAATTGGTCACCGTATATGATGGTGTTTTAAATATTTATTTTGGACACGGTTATTATTCGTCGACTTAACATGAATATTGATAAATAATCACATACAATTTAAACAAAATGTAAATTAATTAAATTTGTCATCGATCAGTTATACATCAAGCATTAAACTATACTATATATATATTTAAAAAAATAATCAATAATTAAATAGCAAACATATAGGCTGGTCATTATTATTGGGGTACGTGATACAATACTGGACTCGTGTAGTAGAGACTGTGTTTTATTTTGAGCTTGGAAAAATAATATTTATGTGTGCTCTAATACAACGAATATAAAACATCAAAGGTAAGTTGGCCTACAAAAACAACAACATGAGCTGACATTGGTGTATATTGAATTTCTTCTTCCTTTTCGTTTCCATTTGCTGTTTTCTGGTTCTAACGCTGCATTTTTTTCTGCAAAAAAAAAAAATGTATATAAAATAATAATAATAACAGAATTATTTAAAAAAAAAAAAACTTAACGAATAATACATTGTTATATCAAAATATCAAATATCTAACTAAGTAACAAAATAGTAAAATAAAAGTAAGCAATGAAGAGTAAATTTGTTAAAATTTTACATAATAACAGTTTTCAACAAGACTATATTAAAGTGTTATTCAAACTTCAAAGTCATAAAAGAAAACTAGTGAAATGTTTTTTTTTTTTTTTATTTTATTTTTTTTATTTTTTATCAAAAAACATTATAGTCAAATTTCTATCTAAAACTTATAATCGAATTCTTGATAATAAACGTACAAATTGATTATTTAACAAGATGTACTATTTAGATTTTATGAAACACTAACTAAAAATCATTACTGGATATAAGTTTTGGTATTAAAATTACTGTTTTAAAAATATCGTGTAATTTAGACTTTTGAAACTTCAGTAAGTTATAATTATAAACGATTTATAATGTTTGATTTTGAATATTTGCATAAAAAAATATTTCTTTTTCCTAAATTTGAAAATATTTTATTAAAAATGTGTAAGTTAAAGGTTACATTTATTTAAAACTGTATTTTATTTCACTATACAAGAAGAGAGATTAAATAACTCTATAGAAGTTTATAAATATCTGAATATAAATCATGGATTTTTTGATAAAAAATAAAGAGTGTTTCATTAAATTATATAGTATAACTATTAAATATATATTTACCACAGTTTTTATTTTTATTTTTATCGTTTAAATAAAATGAAAAATAAAATAATAATAAACAAATAAATGGTTTTTGTTATACGCTCATATCGTGTATAAATATATAATATTTATAAGTATAACATATTAATTAATATACCAGCTGCTGTGTCTTGTTGTGGAAGGAATTCTTGCATGTCTTGGATGAGCTTGGCCAGATCTTGGCTGTCTTTGGCTATGCTACAGATTTCTTCTTGGTTGAAGTCCGGTTGGATTTGCTTGCACAAAAGTATTTGACTAATGACGTTGCCAATGTTTGATGGTCCGGCACGGTTTTCTGTAGTATATATTTATTAAACAAGAAAATAAAATTAATAATATTGATGTATTATAGCTATTAATGGCTCAAAATGATTGGCTTGGGTTTTATTCGTATAATTTATTTTTATTTTTTATTTTCACTAACCAAAATATCCAGTCATATCCATCGGTATAAGCTGTACAAGCCGACTACATTTTCCGAGTTCTCGCAACATCATCTGACACAGGTAGAACAGCAGGGCCAACTCGGGGTGATCCAGCAACGATGATTCTAAATTTGACCTATTAAAAAAAATTGATATATTTTTTTTCTTTAATCGAGCCATATATATTTTTTAAAACGAATTCCTAAATGTCACTCAATATAATATTTGTGTGTGTACACACATACACACACACACACACACACACACACACACACACACACACACACACA